>NC_091193.1:26892101-26980759 GCF_040958095.1 Procambarus clarkii
ACTTCCACTACTGCCTCATACTGAGCCCTCTTACTTCCGCTACTGCCTCATACTGAGCCCTCTTACTTCCACTACTGCCTCATACTGAGCCCTCTTACTTCCACTACTGCCTCATACTGAGCCCTCTTACTTCCACTACTGCCTCATACTGAGCCCTCTTACGTCCACTACTGCCTAATACTGAGCCCTCTTACTTACACTACTGCCTCATACTGAGCCCTCTTACTTCCACTACTGCCTCATACTGATCACTGTTACCTCAACTACTGCCTCATACTGAACACTGTTACCTCCACTACTGTCTAATACTAAATACTGTTACCTCCACTACTGCTTCATACTGATCACTGTTACCTCCACTACTGCTTCATACTGATCACTGTTACCTCCACTACTGCTTCATACTGATCACTGTTACCTCCACTACTGCTTCATACTGATCACTGTTACCTCCACTACTGCTTCATACTGAACAGCATTAAACAAAATACCTCATGCTGGGGTAAGATAATATAAATAGCTCTACCTCATACTGAGAAGTGCCACCTCCACTGCATACTAATAATTAATGTCTCGATTACTCCAAAATAAAATGAAAATTACCTGTACTACGTCATACTCGAATTTACCTGAGAGCCATTATCTAGTAGCCTCTGTGAAGACAGAAAGCCAGCAGCTTGTCAAACGTCCCCCCACCCCTCATTTATCCTGACAATTTTATCGATCTTGATTTTGAACTGCAGCCATGTTTTGGCCATCATGACCTGCATGGGTAGGCTGAACACTACCTGTACCAGGTCATACTAAGGAACACTACCTGTACTACGTCACACTAAGGAACACTACCTGTACTACGACACACTAAGGAACACTACCTGTGCTACAGCACATTAAGGAACACTACCTGTACTACGTCACACTAAGGAACACTTATGGGTGCACACACCCCCATAAGTGTGCGCTGTAACCCTGTGATCAGTGCTCATGCTGCACCCAATGTGTTGGAGAACTCACCAACCACTGACACTCTACCGCACATTAGTAGTGTAAAATGTGTCAATGGTTTATCGACCATTTATATTTTTATCAAACTATAAGGCTGAATATCATATAATAATATATCAAACTGTTGATATACTTAGAGTTTAAGTGGACTATTACTACTTAATTTAAAGAAAACATATAACTCAATCATATAAAATGCAAACTTCTGGCACGTTATGATTGTGGGTACCTGAGGGCAGAGGAGGGCTGCCGTGGCGGCCATATGACCTGGGAGGGCTTCCATGGCGGCCATATGACCTGGGAGGGCTTCCATGACGCCCATAGGACCTGGGAGGGCTGCCGTGACGGGTGGCGAGAGGGGGGCTGAGCTCCCGCGCTCCCAGAGGTTGTGGCGTGGGCGTTGGACCAGAGCTGGGCGGCGGGATGGACGATATAACATCACTCTTTTTGGGTGCCCTCCATCCGTTCTGGCCAGGCTTGGGGGGCACGTACTGCCGGACAGAACACTCACAGTTAATATTATAGGGGACAGGTAGACAGGAAGTGGGAGTATGTGAAGATAACAGAATTCCTGGTGACTATGACCTAAAAGAGTGGTCTGAGGGATTATGACCAGTAGGATATGATACAATTTAAAGTACAGAATCACAAAAATAGATACATTTAACTCTTAAAAAACAGATGAGAAATGGACACTGCCTTTCGGCACGAAAGGTGGTGGAGTTTCCACAAGACACCTGGTGTGGTTCTCAAGCTATATCTTGCTCTAGTTAGGCCCCATTTAGATTATGCAGTTCAGTTTTGGTCGCCATATTATAGAATGGATATAAATTCACTTGAACGTGTCCAGCGTAGGATGACTAAGTTAATTCCCCAAATTAGAAATCTTTCATATGAAGAAAGATTAACAAAGCTTAAGTTGCATTCACTGGAAAGGCGAAGAGTTAGGGGTGACATGATAGAGGTTTACAAGTGGATGAATGGACATAACCGGGGGGATATTAATAGGGTATTAAAAGTATCAACACAGGACAGAACACGAAACAATGGATATAAATTGGATAAGTTTAGATTTAGGAAAGACTTGGGTAAATACTGGTTCAGTAACAGGGTTGTTGATTTGTGGAACCAATTGCCGCGTAACATTGTGGAGGTGGGGTCCCTCGATTGTTTCAAGCACGGGTTGGACAAGTATATGAGTGGGATTGGGTGGTTATAGAATAGGAGCTGCCTCGTATGGGCCAATAGGCCTTCTGCAGTTACCTTTGTTCTTATGTTCTTATGTTTCTAATCGGGAAGGAAGAGACAATTGTGCAGCGCGTTCCGCAAGGTGCGGTGCAGCCAGTCTGGGTGGCATAAATAGCGTGGGAGAAGAGGTCTCGCCCTCACTCCATTCCCGCCATGGTCCGCGACTCATGAAGCTCCACGAACTGCACCGCGCCGCGCCTCAACGACACTTGGGTCAGTACTCTATCCTGCATCTCCAGTCTGCTTTACGGTGTACAAGGGACATCTCAAGCAATGGATCTCATGCCCGCTACAACGGTCCCAGATCTGACGCTCCCTGATCCTACGGGGCCTTCGACCTCCCAGGCTGGTACGGCAGGGGCCCCCTGCCCTACTCAGCCAACCTTAAGGTAAAGAGAGATTTTCTGTTCAAGTTTAGTCAGGTCTGTCCCCAGTGCCGGCATGTGCCCAGCGCCGTCCCTCGTGGTCCGTACGTGCCGCCTTAGCTAGTTCTTTAGGGCCTTCCGCCTGTTTGCCTGTCTGGGGTATGCAGGTGCGCCCTTCAGGTCGGGACTGGTGCTGATGTTTGCTGCTGCCACAATGCCCGGGCCGGCGTGTATTCTGCGCCGTGCCTGTGCGGGCCACGCCAGGTAGTGCTTCCTCCCAGACGTGCACTAGGGGCACCAGTCTGTCGTGTTCCCTAGGCGTGCCCCTAGGGGCCCTGTTTCATGCCGCACCCGGCCGTGGGTGCTCGGCCAGGCTCCCTACAAGTGGCCTGGCGTCACCCTCTGTGGCGACGCCACGTGGCCAGGTTTCAGTGGTCCTGTGCCCCTGGGGCCCGGCCCTAGGGGCCCAAGCCCGGTAGGCGGCACCCACGTGGCTTGGAGCTCGGTGGAGTACTCGTCCCAGGTGTGTCCCTTGCTTCCTTCCTGCCCTCTCAGGCGTCCTTTCTGGAGCCTGGTATGCTGTGTCCCCTAGGCTTGTCCCTAGGGGCCATGGTTCATGCCGCGCTCAGTCGTGCGTGGCCGGCCAGGCTCCCTACAAGCGGACTGGCGTCACCCTCTGCGGCGACGCCACGTGGCCAGGTTTCAGTGGTCCTGGGGCCCGGCCCTAGGGGCCCAAACCCAGTAGGCGGCGCCCACGTGGCTTGGAGCTCGGTGGAGCACTCGTCCCAGGTGTGCCCTTCGCTTCCTTCCTGCCCTCCCAGGTGTCTTTCCTGGAGCACGGTATGCTGTGTCCCCTAGGCTTGTCCCTAGGGGCCACGGTTCGTGCCGCGCTCGGTCGTGCGTGCCCGGCTGGGCTCCCTGGAAGCAGCCTGGCGTCACCCTTGGCAGTGACGCCTCGTGGCCAGGTTATACTAGTTGTCTCTGTCCCTAGGGCCCGACCCTAGGGGCCCATGCCAAGGTCGGCATCACCCACGTGGCATGGCGCTCCATGGAGCGCTTGCCCTGGGTTGTGTTTTGCTTCCTTCCTGTCCCTCTTCCTCACGCCCACGAGCAGGAGACGCCCATGTGGCGGTGGTGTCCCGGTGGGCAGACCCCGAAGCTTCCTTGCCTAAGGGCTGCCTTTGCATCAGGGTTCGGCTTAGCCGAGAGCCTTCCCGGCTTCTGCTGTCTCTCCGGCCCAGGCTGGGGGCCACTACAGCTTCTATGGCCAGGCACGCAGTGGCTTGTTTGCCTTACGCCGCCCCTAGAGCCCCGGTTCCCGGGTTCTTTCCTGCTATGTTACAGGTGGCTGCCAGGTCCGACTGGTGTACCCAGGCATGTTTGTTCCCAGACGTTTCGTCTGATCGGTGTTGCCGGCACGTTTGTTCCCAGACGTTGTCTCGGCACATTGTTCCCAGACATCTTGTCTGACCGGTGTAGCCGGCTTGTTCGTACCCAGACGTTTTGTCTGGCTGGAGTAGCCCGGCATGTTCGTCCCCGATGTTTTGCCTGTCCGGGGTAGCCCTGCTTGTTCGTACCCAGATGTTTGTCTGGCCGATGTAGCCCAGCTTGTTCGTACCCAGACGTTTTGTCTGGCCGGTGTCGCCCGGCGTGTTTGTACCCAGATGTTTTGTCTGGCCGGTGTAGCCCGGCTTGTTCGTACCCAGACGTTTGTCTGGCTGGTGTAGCCCAGCTTGTTCGTCCCAGACGTCTTGTCTGACCGGTGTAGCCCGGCTTGTTCGTACCCAGACATTTTGTCCGTCCGGTGTAGCCGCCATGTTGTTCCCACATGTACACGTTCCCTCCAGTTCTCCCTGTTCAGTTCTACTACCTTATGTGTAGGAGCCCTGTCGTAGAGCGGTCTGTCCGTTTTGGTGGGCTACTCTATGTTATTTATATTATTTATTTAAGATTTTCTAAAATTAATTGATTACATTGTTCAGCTTTCAGTTATGTCTTGTATTTACTTAAAATTAATAATACTGTTGCAGTGTTAAAGCAGTGTCCATTTCTAGTGGGATACTCAAATAATTTTGATTTTTACTTTTGAGAATAATAGTTTTAATTCTAACCAAACTATACCATGAATAATACTGTTTTAATATAACCAAACTATACCATGAATAATACTGTTTTAATATAACCAAACTATACCATGAATAATACTGTTTTAATCTGCCATCTTTAATCTTTAATCTTTAATCTTTTAATCTTTAATGCTGCCACAGGGCAGCATCTTGGGACCTCTTCTATTTCTTATATACATTAATGATCTGCCTAATGTCTCTAACATTCTGAAACCTATTTTGTTTGCTGATGATACTACACTCATCTACTCCAACCCCAACCCACATACACTAAATGATGTTGTTAATAATGAACTAAAAAAAGTCCACTTATGGATGTCAACCAACAGACTAACACTTAACATAGAAAAGACCTACTACATCCTATTTGGAAGCAAATCTACAAATGCAATTCAGCTTCAGATTGACAATGTAAACATTAGCAATAAAAATGATGGAAAGTTTCTTGGCATATTCCAAGACAAGAGACTCAACTTCAGTACCCACATACAACACATAACTAAGAAAGTCTCTAAAACAGTTGGTATACTCTCCAAAATCAGATATTATGTAACTAACTCTGCTCTCATCTCTCTATATTATGCACTAATCTATCCCTATCTCAACTATGGTATCTGTGCATGGGGTTCAACCACTGCAAACCACCTCAAGTCCATCATCACCCAGCAAAAATCTGCTATCAGAATAATATCAAATTCTGCTTTCAGACAACACACAGCCCCCTTGTTTAACTCCCTAAACATGCTAAACATAATCTCACTCCACAAAAATTCTCTTGTGTCAACTATATTTACAAAACCCTGTTCTTAAATGCAAATCTTTGTCTGAAACTCTACCTGGACAGATGTAATAGGACCCATTATCACCACACCAGAAATAAATATCTATTTGATATGCCCAGTGTTAAACATAATCTGTGTAAACACTCTATGCAAATAAAGGGACCCAGTTTATGGAACTCACTCCCTACTGAATTGAAAAGCTGTCCAACTTTTACATCATTCAAAAGCAATACTAAAAAGTACCTAATTTCATCTTCATAGTTTTTCACTTTTTGCCTTAAAATTGCACTGTATCAATTGCTACCCAATCTCCCAACCTTTATGTTCCCAATTTGAACATCTTTACCATTATGATCATTGCTGTTTTCTTATATGTGCTGCCAATCTGTTGTATGGTGTTTATAAATCTTGTTTATCTGTATCTTTTGCTACCCAGTCTCCCAATCTTTATGTACCCATTCTGAACATCTTTACCATTGTGATCATTGCTGTCTTATATGTGCTGTCAATCTGCTGTATGGTGTCTATTAATCTTGTTTAAATTACTAATCAAGCTGCCAATGTAATCAATCAGAGCTTTAATATAACAATGTGCTTTAATATACTTACTTATCTCTCTCATCTCATTTTTCTCTTGTAATGTATCTTTATCATTTATCAATTCTGATTGAAATTACCTACTTAAAATTATCTGCTAGATCAAGGACCTGCCCGAAACGCTGCGCGTACTAGTGGCTTTACAAGAATGTAAATACTGTACTATCCAATGTATTCTCACAAACCCAATGTACCTTCTTGTATATATATAAATAAATAAAAATAAATAAATAAATCTATCCAAACTATCCCAATGAATATTACTGTTTTAATCTAATCAACCTATACCATGAATAATACTGTTTTAATCTACCTAAACTATCCATGAATATTACTGTTTTAATCTTTTTAATTGTTCAGCTTTAAATACAAGTATATTATTAACACTGTCTTAATCTATTTAATTGATTAGCTTCAGTTATGAATTGTATTTACTCTGCTATTTATTCTCTGCTTTTTCTAGCATTGCTTAAGCCTCATGCTTTTCTTGCTGTTTTATCGGCCTTGCATTCATGTTTTGTATCCATCACGGCACGTTATTCAACAGGGAGTCTGCTCCTATTTTGGCGTCTTTATTTATCTATATTATTTATCTATATTTTATCTATATAAAGCCAACAAACTTTGTAAAATCTCTTTATGTATGTACCTTACCTAAATAAAAATTATTATTATTATTATTATTATTATTATTTAACTGTGGTTTCAGATATAAATTTTGCATTGTTAGTTTCAGTTTGGTGTGTATGATGCTCTGCATTTTCCTCCTGCAATTTAGCTTTGCTTAGCTTAGCTCAGCCTTAGCTTAGCTTAGCTTTTGCTTTGCCTTTTGCCTTTAACCTTTAGTTCATTGGTCTTGCATTTGACTTGTACTCTTCTCAGCAATTTTGTTGCATTTTAAGCATGGCTCCTGCTTTTTGTTATAATTTACTTATCTCTGGCTTTCCATTGATGTTTTGTTTAATCTTGCTTACAGTCTTGAGTCACTAAGTCCCTTTCAGCTAGGTCGTACTAGTTGTTGTGTATACAGGTTGCCCCCCCCCCATTTCTCCTCCATTCCTCGTCCTATTCTTTCATACTTGCAAGTTATTCTATTTAAAGGTTAAGTAGAATAACTTGCTATTAATAATAATTATTAAATGTTAAATAATAATAATTATTTAACTTGAATAATAGAATAAATTCTTTCATACTTGCAAGTTATTCTATTTTAATGTCAACTATTCCTTTGTTCTTAAGTACTTAAGCCCTTTCCTCGGGCTTGGTCCTGCTTTTTCTGTCAGTCGGCGTTAGGCGACGTTTCTCTTCTCACTTCCCTGTTATTCTCGTTTCTTCCCCAGCCTCACGGCCCCCCCTCTTGCCGCTAGGTTCAGGAGGCATGCCTAGGCTCCGCGCTCCTTGCTGCTGTTGCTCTCCTCCTTCATCAGTTTCTCTTCAGCCCTTATCGAGCATTGGTTATCTGTCCGTTATTCTCACTCACTATGGTCACTTAATTTTACCTTTGCATTTGTTTACTTGTGTACGTGACGTTTGCTGGTGCGGCAGCTGGGTCTCCCTGCCAGCTTTTTCCCGTTAGTCCTACCGATGCTTACGTTTTATCTTTTCGCAGTGGCGAGAAGCCGAAACACGCAGCAACTGCAACACGGAAGTGGGCTCGGGCGGCGTCGACACGAGGACAACAGCGCAGTGGGGCGAACACGCAGCCGGCCAAGGCCCAGATGAAACCCGCCCATTTCGCCTCCCCCTCCTCGGGGGCCTCCTCGGGCGGCTCGGATACGGACGGCGACCACACTTCCCAGAGGCCCCCTGCTGGCAAAGCGGCGGGTGGCACAGCCTCGAAGCCTCCACCCCTTTCGGCCGACGAATGGACGACGCTGCAGGCACTCATTGCGCAGGCTCGGGGGCCCTCTCATGTCACAAGCCTTCTGGGCATGAGGACCACCGAGGCCGACCCTGCCACGGCTGCCACAGCCATCCTGCCCTCCCCGACTGACCGTCGCCCACGGACCAGGGTCAGGGGGCATACGTCGAGGCGACGTGCGAGCTCCTCCAGTCTGTCCTCTTACGATGAGTCCCCTGAGGAGAGAGCGCCCCCCCCCCCTCTTACTAGCCCCTGGCCAGAGCACCTCCGGGCGACCCCGGGTTCCAGCATCCCACTCTTGGGCGTGCACGTCCCACAGGCACTTCGGGAGAAGGTCTGGGCAAACAAGTATGTAGACCTCAGGCAATTGCTTGCCTACGAACGGGAAGCAGTATCTTTCGAGTCCCACTCTGTGCCAAACCCTGACCCCCAGGCGGCTGGTAAGAAGCAGCCGCCCCTGACGCCGGACCAGTGGGAGCATGGCCTCGACATTTACGCAACTATCTACGTCGAGAAGCACCCAGCCGAGGCCCAGGTGCTGTTCACCTATGCACGTTACGTGAAGACCATGAAGACGACCCTCAAAGGCGACTGGATGTGGTACGACAAGGCCTTCAGGTGGGACAGGGAGAGGTCGGGCTGTTTATGGTTGGACTACAGGCTGGACTTGGAATTTTGCTCGGTGCAACACCTCGCCCAGGTCGCTGCTCAGCTGACGTGGCAGGAGGCGGGGCGACCGGCAGCCCTTACTCTCTCTAGCGCCCGGGCAGCAGGGCTCCCTCCGGGCTACTGCTTCACCTACCACTCGAGGGGACCCGGCTGCACTTTCACCTCATGTTCATTCAAGCACTACTGCCCGCGCTGCCGAAGGAGGCACCCTGCCTACAGCCCATGTCCTCCAGCACGGCCCCGTGACGAACCCTCCCAAGAGCAGCGCCCCAGTCGCCACCCACAGGTTAGGGGTTCGAAGAGCTAGGCTTGACTCCAACTGGTTACGCTCCTCACTCTTTGGACTTGGTGGGGCCCTCAGCCGCCTCTAGAATGGCTTGCCGAACGGCGCTATGGCGGTCGGCAGGTGGAAGAGTGACATTTTCCTTCCTATTTGGGTAGCCGTAGTTGCTCTGCCACCCTGAGGTTTTCCCTCGCGGCCAGCGGGCACTCGCCCTTCGGGGGGGGGGGGGGGTCCGGCCTGCTGGCCTGCGGAGTGGGGGTGCAGCGCCGGTCCCCAAGTGTTCTGCTGTCTGCAGCTACTACTTTGACTTTACAGCCATTCTACTAGAAAGCAATAACTTAAGTCAGGAAATTCTTTCTCCTTATTCCTTGGTGGCACGGCCTCTGGCCTGGGGTTATTTTCTTCTCCAAATTCATATCAGGCTGTTCCAGTCTCTATGTAATTTTCTGCCGCCTGATTATTTTCCATTTTCCAGCTAGGGTTTACGATTATGTTATGTTGTTCACTTACAGTATATATTTTACTCATGGTGTCCTGACTGTTATACTTAGAGTTAGATTTATGTTCCATTCGCCTCACTGCTAATTCTAGACAATAGGCCATTAGGTTTCTGCAGAGTTTGTTACTAGGCTATAAGATTACTTTTATTTTACTACGGGTGTACAATTTAAGTTATTTCGTGTACTTTGAGTTAGCCACGGCTATGTTATACAATTGTTAAGACTTACTTAGATGCCTGTTTTACTTCTGCAGAATTATTTACCTGTACTTCTACTACGTAATAAATAAGCCCCCATACTGTTGGTGTCTTCCTTCCCCTGATCAGAAAAACAAATCCACAGGAGCCGTGATGAAAGTTCGAATCTATGCGCTGGGTGTTGCCAAGCACACTCTAGTCGACTACACCATGACATGGTCATAAGAATTGCATCCTGGGGTACTACTGCACCCTCAAGGATACCGAGGCTTCCACTGAAGCCAAACTGGGGTTTCACACAATTCCCCCCATACACTCGGGCTCTGTCGTCCAGTAGGTCTACTTCTATCACGATAATGTGATTTCTCTGTGTATTGAAAGAGGGGCGTCAGGGGTAGAACTGTTGGAGAGCCCGAAAAACGTTTTTCTGTAGAGGGACATGATGAGGGAAGAGGAAAGGAAGGCAGCAAAAGCAAGGAGGAGATGCAAGGGAAGGGATGTGAATGGGGGATCCACAGGACTCGGCTCAGTATCCCCAGTAACCTCAGAGGGGAATGGGAATCCCCTCACCAGCAGGCCAGTATTCCCAGGGAGGAATATAACAGAAACCTCCCACCATCCCACCCCATGACCATTACCCCCCCCCCCTCCAATCACCTTCACTTTCCCAACTAGTAGAGATCCTCTCCAGACCATGCTCTTTTCCCTCCTGCTCCCCAACCCCAGGCCCCCCATGCCCTCCTTCTTCCCCACATCAGACCCTCCCTGTTCCCACACCCTATGCCCTCCCCTGTTTTTCCAGCCCATACCCTTCCCAGTTTCCCCACCCCAAGCTCTCCATCCTACCACACCCACCTCCCTCCCTGCCCCCTGCCCCCACCCCAGGCACCCCTACCCTCCCCAATCCCTGACCTGCCAGAGCCCCCTCTACCCCAGGCTCTCTTTCATTCCCCAACCAATGACCTCCCTCCCCCCAGACCCTGTCACCTACACCACCCCAGACTCTCTTAGCTTTCCCATACCGGATCCTCCCAGCCTCCTCTCACCCCAGACCCGGCAAGTCCTCCTCCCTAGGCCCTCCCACCCCAGACACCCCTTTGTCCCCCTACTCCAGTGGAATAAACAGAAACTCTACTCTAACATAGATGGTATTACAAGCAAGGCAAGTGAAGTTAGAGAAAGAGCACAAAAAGGGAACCCAGATGTAATTGGACTCACAGAAACAAAACTCTCAGGAATCATAACAAATGTGGTGTTTCCCCAGGAATACACTGTAATAAGGAAAGAGAAGGAAGGAAGGGGGGAGGAGGTGGAGTGGCCCTACTGATAAGTAAGGAATGGAGTTTCGAGGAGATGGTTATCCCAGGCTGTGAGGGGTTCAGAGACTACATAACAGGCACCATGACAATGGGAGGGACTAAGAGTAGTAGTAGCAGTGATATATAACCCTCCACCAAATGACAGAAGACCAAGGCAAGAGTATGACAACAACAACAACAACACGGCAGTTAACACTATAATTGAGAGAGCAGCCACTGCTGCCTGTAGAAATAGATAACATCTGCTCATCATGAGGACTTCAATGATGGAATGATAAACTGGGAAAACAAGGAACCACATGGAGGTGAGGAAACATGGAGAGCTAAACTGTTGGAAGTGGCGACAAGAAACTTTTTAAGTCAGCATGTCAGGGGACCCACAAAAATGAGAGGCAACAATGAACCATACCATGCAAGATGATGGAGAAGATTTCACGAAAAAAGCTAGTGGAAGACCTAGAGAGAAAGAACTTTATAACACAACATCAGCATGGGTTCAGGGATGACAAATCATGCCTCACAGGACTAATTGAATTCTTTGACCAGGCAACAAAAATCATATAAGAAAGAAAGGGCTGGGCAGACTGCATATTTTTGGATTGCCAGAAAGCCTTTGACAGAGTACCACATAAGAGCCTAGTGCACAAGTTGGAGATGCAGGCAGGAGTGAAAGGGTAGGTACTCCATTGGATAAGGGAGTACCTAAGCAACAGAAGACAGCGAGTCATTGTGAGGAGTGAGGTCTCTAAGTGGCGAGGCGTCACCAGTGGAGTTCCGCAGGGATCAATCCTTGGACCTATACTGTTTCTGATATATGTAAATGATCTTCCAGAGGGAATAGACTCGTCCCTCTTAATGTTTGCTGATGATGCAAAAATGGGAAATGAAGTCCTTCATCAAACGGACAGAGAGATAGATCTAGGAGTTGATATCCGCCAAACCTGTCTCCTGAAGCCCACATCAAAAGGCATAAATAGGCGGTTGATGCGAGGCTGGCTAACCTATGAACAGTCTTCAGAAACCTGTGTAAGGAATCTTTCAGAACCTTGTATACCACGTATGTAAGACCAATTCTGGAGTATGCAGCCCCAGCATGGAGCCCGTACCTTGTCAAGCAAAAGATGAAGCTTGAAAAAGTTCAGAGGTATGCCACTAGGCTAGTCCCAGAACTAAGAGGCATGAGTTACGAGGAAAGGTTGCGGGAAATGCACCTTACGTCGCTGGAAGACAGAATAGCTCGGAAAGACATGATCACCACATACAAAATCCACAGAGAAATTGACAGGGTAGACTAGGATGGATTATTTATCATGGGTGGTACATGCACAAGGGGACACAGGTGGAAGTTGAGTACCCAAAGGAATCATAGAGACATTAGAAAGAACTTTTTCAGTGCCAGAGTAGTTAGTAAATGGAATGCACTAGGAAGTGATGTGGTGGAGGCTGACTCCATACACAGTTTCATATGTAGATATGATAGAGCTCGTAAAGCTCAGGAATCTGTACACCAGTAGATTGATGGTTGAGAGGCGGGACCAAAGACCCAAAGCTCAACCCCCGTAAGCACAATTAGGTGAGTGCACACACACACACACACACACACACACACACACACACACACACACACACACACACACACACACACACACACACACACACACACACACACACACACACACACACACACACACACACACACACACACACACACACTCACAGGAGGACAGCTTGAGGCTTCAGGAAGACCTGGACAAGCTGCAGGAATGGTCGAACAGATGGTTGTTAGAGTTTAACCCAAGCAAATGTAATGCCATGAAGATAGGGGTAGGAAGCAGGAGACCAGATATAAGGTATCATTTGGGAGATGAAATACTTCAAGAATCAGAGAGAGAGAAAGACCTGGGGGTTGATATCACGCCAGACCTGTCCCCTGAAGCTCATATCAAGAGGATAACATCAGCAGCATATGCCAGGTTGGCTAACATAAGAACGGCCTTTAGAAACTTGTGTAAGGAATCTTTCAGAACATTATATACCACATATGTCAGACCAATCCTTGGGTATGCGGCTCCAGCATGGAGTCCATATCTAGTCAAGCATAAGACTAAACTGGAAAAGGTTCAAAGGTTTGCCACCAGACTAGTACCCAAGCTGAGAGGTATGAGCTACGAGGAGAGACTACGGGAATTAAACCTCACTTCATTGGAAGACAGAAGAGTTAGGGGGGACATGATCACCACATTCAAGATTCTCAAGGGAATCGACAGGGGTAGATAAAGACAGGTTATTTAACACAAGGGGCACACGCAATAGGGGACACAGGTGGAAACTGAGTGCTCAAATGAGCCACAGAGATATTAGAAAGAACTTTTTTAGGGACATGATCACCACATTCAAGATTCTCAAGGGAATCGACAGGGGTAGATAAAGACAGTCTATTTAACACAAGGGGCACACGCACTAGGGGACACAGGTGGAAACTGAGTGCCCAAATGAGCCACAGAGATATTAGAAAGAACTTTTTTAGTGTCAGAGTGGTTGACAAATGGAATGCATTAGGCAGTGATGTGGTGGAGGCTGACTCCATACACAGTTTCAAGTGTAGATATGATAGAGCCCAGTAGGCTCAGGAACCTGTACACCTGTTGATTGACGGTTGAGAGGCGGGACCAAAGAGCCAGAGCTCAACCCCCGCAAACACAACTAGGTGAGCACAACTAGGTGAGTACACAGGGGCCTCGAGGCTGAGTAGACGGCGCTCGGGGGTCGTAGTCCTAAATGCCCGGGTTCGATTCCCGGCCGAGGAAGAAACAAATGGATAGTTTTTTCACTTGATGCTCCTATTCACCTAGCAGTAAACCATTACCTGGGAGGGTGTGTGTGTGTGAGATATACGTAGCAAAAATGAGAAAATAAATTTTGGTCTGGAGTGTGAATGATAAGTATGTTAATACTCCCAAGGCGGGTTCATACATACCAAGGCGGGTTCAAGAGCTACCATATTCCTCGTGCAGGCATAAAATACACACCTACCATACATGTATGTATGCATGTATATGTATGTATGCCGCCAGGACCGCTACACCATCCCGGCGACACCCAAATCATTATTAGAATAGAATCTCAGGAATGATAATTGACGGCCGGAGTTGGTGGCGTGCTGCCTGGCCTCACCACACACCCTCACCACACACAGCCTCACCACACAGCTTCACCACACAGCCTCACCACACACAGCTTCACCACACACAGCCTCACCACACACAGCCTCACCACACACAGCCTCACCACACAGCCTCACCACACACACCCTCAACACACACAGCCTCACCACACAGCCTCACCACACACAGCCTCACCACACAGCCTCACCACACACAGCCTCATCACACAGCCTCACCATACAGCCTCACCACACACAGCCTCACCACACAGCCTCACCACACAGCCTCACCACACACAGCCTCACCACACACAGCCTCACCACACACAGCCTCACCACACACAGCCTCACCACACAGCCTCACCACACACAGCCTCACCACACACAGCCTCACCACACACAGCCTCACCACACACCCTCACCACACAGCCTCACCACACACAGCCTCACCACACACAGCCTCACCACATAGCCTCACCACACACAGCCTCACCACACACAGCCTCACCACACACAGCCTCACCACACACAGCCTCACCACACAGCCTCACCACACACAGCCTCACCACACACCCTCACCACACACAGCCTCACCACACACAGCCTCACCACACACAGCCTCACCACACGCAGCTTCACCACACACAACCTCACCACACACAGCCTCACCACACACAGCCTCACCACACACAGCCTCACCACACACAGCCTCACCACACACAGCCCCACCACACACAACCTCACCACACACAGCCTCACCACACACAACCTCACCACACACAGCCTCACCACACACAGCCTCACCACACACAGCCTCACCACACAGCCTCACCACACACAGCCTCACCAGACACAGCCTCACCACACAGCCTCACCACACACAGCCTCACCACACACAGCCTCACCACACACAGCCTCACCACACAGCCTCACCACACACAGCCTCACTACACACAGCCTCACCACACACAGCCTCACCACACAGCCTCACCACACACAGCCTCACTACACACAGCCTCACCACACACAGCCTCACCACACACAGCCTCACCACACAGCCTCACCACACACAGCCTCACCACACATAGTGAACGGGGTGATGTACCTGCGTCGATATATCCGCTAGTGGCGACCTTGACATTGTGAAGGAATGTTGGTTTATGTGTGGCCTGGTGAGGCGCTGTCTGGTGTGGCGCTGTCTGGTGTGGCGCTGCCAGGTGAGGCGCTGTCTGGTGTGGCGCTGCCTGGTGTGGCGCTGCCAGGTGTGGCGCTGTCTGGTGTGGCGCTGCCAGGTGTGGCGCTGCCAGGTGTGGTGCTGTCTAGTGTGGCGCTGCCAGGTGTGGCGCTGCCAGGTGTGGCGCTGCCAGGTGAGGCTCCCCCTCACCCACCAACATGCTCCAGTATACATATCTGCCTTAACTACTTTCACCCCCCTCCCCCCCCAACCAACTATTGTCGTACACCCCCCCAAAAGCATCTACAGTTTATTTGTATACATTATACATTTATACATTTTCTCCTGTTGTGTTGAGGACAGTGACGACCTCTACAGGGAACGCTCCCAGCGTCACTCATCGTGTGAGTGGACACACCGCCATAGTGACAGTATTGGGCGGCGCCACTCATTCTGTGAGTGGACACACCGCCATAGTGACAGTATTGGGCAGCGCCACTCATCCTGTGAGTGGACACACCGCCATAGTGACAGTATTGGGCAGCGTCACTCATCCTGTGAGTGGACACACCGCCATAGTGACAGTATTGGGCAGCGTCACTCATCCTGTGAGTGGACACACCGCCATAGTGACAGTATTGGGCAGCGTCACTCATCCCGTGAGTGGACACACCGCCATAGTGACAGTATTGGACAGCGTCACTCATCCTGTGAGTGGACACACCGCCATAGTGACAGTATTGGACAGCGTCACTCATCCTGTGAGTGGACACACCGCCATAGTGACAGTATTGGGCAGCGTCACTCATCCCGTGAGTGGACACACCGCCATAGTGACAGTATTGGACAGCGTCACTCATCCTGTGAGTGGACATACTGCCATAGTGACAGTATTGGACAGCGTCACTCATCCTGTGAGTGGACACACCGCCATAGTGACAGTATTCGGCAGCGTCACTCATCCCGTGAGTGGACACACCGCCATAGTGACAGTATTGGACAGCGTCACTCATCCTGTGAGTGGACACACCGCCATAGTGACAGTATTCGGCAGCGCCACTCATACCGTGAGTGGACACCCCGCCATAGTGACAGTATTCGGCAGCGCCACTCATCCCGTGAGTGGACACACCGCCATAGTGACAGTATTGGACAGCGTCACTCATCCTGTGAGTGGACACACCGCCATAGTGACAGTATTCGGCAGCGCCACTCATCCCGTGAGTGGACACCCCGCCATAGTGACAGTATTCGGCAGCGCCACTCATCATGTGAGTGGGCACACCGCCATAGTGACAGTATTGGGCAGCGTCACTCATCCCGTGAGTGGACACACCGCCATAGTGACAGTATTCGGCAGCGCCACTCATCCCGTGAGTGGACACACCGCCATAGTGACAGTATTGGACAGCGTCACTCATCCTGTGAGTGGACACACCGCCATAGTGACAGTATTCGGCAGCGCCACTCATCCTGTGAGTGGACACCCCGCCATAGTGACAGTATTCGGCAGCGCCACTCATCCTGTGAGTGGACACACCGCCATAGTTACAGTATTGGGCAGCGTCACTCATCCCGTGAGTGGACACACCGCCATAGTGACAGTATTCGGCAGCGCCACTCATCCCGTGAGTGGACACACCGCCATAGTGACAGTATTCGGCAGCGCCACTCATCCCGTGAGTGGACACACCGTCATACTGACAGTATTGGTCAGCGTCACTCATCCTGTGAGTGGACACACCGTCATACTGACAGTATTGGGCAGTGCCACTCCGACCGAAATAATTTCACAGACCATTTAAGACAAAATTCGTCAGAGACCATTTAAGACCAAAAATATGACAGGGTCCAGTTTAAGCCCAAAATTTGATATAGTCCAGTAAAACCCCAAAAGTGTGTCGGAGTCCACTTTGAGACTGAAATTAATCTGAAATTGAGACCAAAATTCGTCAGAGTCCGTTTTAAGACCAAATATTGTCAGAGTCCAGTTTAAGATCAAAATTTTTCAGAGTCCAGTAAAAGACTGAAGTTAGTCAAAGACCGCATTTATAAGTTCATTTTCGCTAAGAATAGCCCAATTTTAGCTGAATTTAAAATAGTCATATTTCAGACGTAGTACAATAAATCAAAACAATTACTAAATTCTAGTTCATGTCCCCGCCTTAACCCCCTCTTGTATCTTCGTTAATACCTGATCAATTTTCCTGAAATTTAATACCACTGTATTTCAGACATAGTAAAATACAATAATTTAGTTAACGAGTTCTAGCTCATGTCCCCCGCCTTAGTTCTCCCTGTATCTTCTTTATTATCTATCCAAAACCCCTGAAATTTAAACCCAATATATTTCAGACATAGTAAATGAAGTAAATAATATTACCAATTGAAATTGAATTGAAATTGAAATAAGTTTATTGAGGTAAAATACACACAAAGGGATGAGGTAGCTCAAGCTATTCTCACCCCGTTCAGTACATCGTGTTAATACATACATATACACACATCACAATCAATAAACATATTACCGAACATTCTGAGAGATAAACATATTTTTTTTTTTTTTTTTTTGAGATATATACAAGAGTTGTTACATTCTTGTACAGCCACTAGTACGCGTAGCGTTTCGGGCAGGTCCCTGGAATACGATCCCCGCCGCGAAGAACGTTTTTTCATCCAAGTACACATTTTACTGTTGCGTTAAACAGAGGCTACAGTTAAGGAATTGCGCCCAGTAAATCCTCCCCGGCCAGGATACGAACCCATGACATAGCGCTCGCGGAACGCCAGGCGAGTGTCTTACCACTACACCACGGAGACTGTTATACATACATTATACTGTTGATATACATTTCCTCCTTCACAAGTAGTATGGTATCAGACGTACACACAAATACTTTTATGACCTAGTTATACTGTATAGACAATTTGCAAGAGACATGCAGATAATTCAACAAAAAATTACAATCTTGGTGCAAAATTCTTATATCTCTCAAGAATATCATCAACCTTTCCGTTGTGACACATCCAGGCTATTTGTTCAGGAACAGTCCTTATCTCAGTGTTTCTATATACATTAATCAACGGACAATTCAGGAACAAGTAGTGTATTGTGAGGACTAATAATAAACAGAAGCTCCCCTATGACTCTGTAATATCCCCATTGGCCAAACTATTATGTATTAACGATAAGACCTACCATTAATGTATGATGACTTACTGTAAATATGTAGCTCTTGTAATAGCACTTTCTCTGTAACTAGCTGACATTGTATCTATAAGGTGTGAAGGATTGAAGAAATTGTTTATGTAATAATCTAAGATGAGGTCTGATAAAGACCTTTTGTGCCCTCTGTAATGCTTTTGCGCTACCGCTCACAGGATGAGTATGGGGTGCACAATAAGCTAGCCGCCTTCGGCGGCAACAAATCAAAAAATAATGGGCCAGGGTGTGAGACCTTAACATACCACATAGTTTACACTTCGTGTCATTATCATGAACATCTATCCCATATTCCCAGTAATATTTGTACCCAAGCCTGAGCCGCATGTACACAGAGTCACTCCAAGCATTTCTCCTTTTACCATAAGTGAAATGGGTGTTTTGACTCACATACATATAGTGTTGCATGGTTTGACTTCTCTCATACATTATCTCTCTCCTCTCCACTCCTGCCTGTGCCTGAATATTTCTGATTTTGCTTCTTATTTGTCTCATTGTGAATTCACATTCAATGTCAACTTGTGGTTTTGATGTGGCACGTTTGGCCAAGTCATCCGCCACCTCGTTGAGCACTATTCCAACATGAGATGGAATCCACATGAATTTCACACTATAACCTTTCAGCTGTATCTCAGTTATTCTTTTCTTACAATCCTCAACTATAGACATGAAGACTGGCTTTCGACTGTTTAAGGAATCAAGTGCTCCTCAGCTATCGACAAATACAAAAACATTTTTGTCGTCATGACGTACTTCCTCCATATTACCAATTGCTAGCTCCCGTTCCCCACCTTACTTTACCCTT
Source organism: Procambarus clarkii (assembly GCF_040958095.1). Lineage (NCBI taxonomy): Eukaryota > Metazoa > Arthropoda > Malacostraca > Decapoda > Cambaridae > Procambarus > Procambarus clarkii. The sequence goes on from NC_091193.1 coordinate 26,911,419, forward strand.
ATAACTTCTTTACTAACAGTGTAATCCTCCTGAAATTGAAGATCGTTATATTTTGTATGTAGTAAAATAGATCCGAACACTTATCGAGTTCTAGCTCTTGTCCTCTGCCTTACTTTACTGTTACAACTCTGTCAATACCCAATCAATTTCCCTGAAATTTAGCATTGCTTTATTTCAGACATAGGAAAATGCAATAATTTAGTTACCGAGCTCCAGCTCCTGTCCCCCACAATAGTTCATTTGTACAAGTTCTTCAATACCAGGCCAATTTTCCCGAAATTTAAAACAGACTTACTTCTAACTAAGTAAGTAAAGAAAATAGAGTTACTGAAGTCTAGCTCTTATTCCCTGCCTTAGTTCGCTCCTGTAAGTTAATTATTATCTGACCAAATCCCCTGAGATTTAAAACCTCTGTATTTCAGACAGAGTAAAATACAACTATTTAGTTACCGAGCTCCAACTCTCATCTCCCACCCTAGTTCATTCTCGTATCACTCTTAGAGCCATCAAATATAATCTTAGATCCATCAATGTTATCTTCTAAGTCATCAAAGATAATGTCTTAAACATCGAGAATACTCTCCAGGCATTAAATAAACTCTCAGTGTAACAAACGTTGTTCTTCACTCATCAGACAATAGTCACTAACATCTTTCTTCAAGACATGTGAACTAAGACCCAACATTATGTAGCTTTACACAACTTTACTTATTATATCAAACTAAACATGTGCAAACTTTATGTACTAATAAACTTACGCTTCGAGTAAAAATAAATAAAATAACTAACTTTTATATAGTAAAACCTTCACTAAGTTATTTACAGTCAAAACTTGATAATAACTCTTTCACGAAACTAACTAAATACCCTGAGATTTAAAACATAGATATTTCAGCTGTAGTAAATAAGACCAAGGTAGTTACCGAGTTTCAGCTCTTGTCCTCCACCCTAGTTTGTTGCTGTAAGTTAATTATTACCACTATAATCCCCTGATATTTAAACCCCACTACACTTCAGACATCTGTAAAATATATCAACAAGCAAATTACCGAAGTCCAGATCCCGTCCTCTGCTTTAGTTCATCAAACTTAATTATTTCAGATGAAGAAATAAGGGATTTATCCCTTATTTCCCTTATTTCCTGCCCGAAATGCTTTGTGTAATAGTGGCTTTAGGCATTGTATGTACTAGCTATCTATTAATCCAACAAACTTTGTAAAATCTCTTGTATGTATGTACCTTACCTAAATAAATATTTATTTATTTATTTAAGACGCTCCCAGTCTATCACCTTTCTCAGAGTAAATATCCTTTCCTGCAGGACCCTTTGTTTACTCAGCTATGTTAATAGTCATTCACACGGCCATATCACCCCTTACCTTTTCCCGCCATTATCACCCCACACCCTCTACCTTCCCTCTTACTTTCCCATCCCTTACCTCCCTCACCCCTTACTTTCCACCCCTCCCTTACCTTCCCCAACTCCCTTTCGCCCTTATCGTCCCCTCCCTCTCCCCCTATTCCCCCTTTATCTTGCCCTCACCCCCCCCCCCTACTCTCCCTTGATCTCACCCATCTCCCCAACTCTCCCTTCCCCAGAGTCATGCACAACTCTGTACCCTCCAGAAGGTACAAAATACAGCTATTATCCAATAATCTTGCTTTGTATTCTGTGTTATTTGTCATATTCTTAATGTTCTCAGCAAGTTCGAATCATATTCTCGTATTCTCTTCCATGTTCTCTGTGTTCTTTTTCATGTTCTCATAATGTTCTTAACAAGTTCGTTGTTCATTCTTCGTATTCTGTGTTCTTCGTCATTATTCACGTTCACTGCAAGTTCATGTTCCCCAAAAGTTTACTGTGTTCATCTCATTCTCGTTCTTGTTCACTGTGTTCTTTGTCATGTTCCCCGTATGTTCACTGTGTTCTTTGTCATGTTCCCCGTATGTTCTGTGTTCACCGCATTCTCTTACGTGTTCTTTAAAATCAAATGTACAAGTGTTATCTTCACATTCAGTACGCAATGTGCCAAGACAAACCTTTAACTAAAATATTCGTCAATCAACTAAAAAGTCATGATTAACCTCGTTCAACACTGATCTTAAGTAACATAACCTCTCTCTTAGCTAAACATAGTCAATGGAAACTAAAAGTATTCGTCAATCAACTGAAAATAGCCACGTTCATCATCTTTCCTTGCCGTTTCTTAACTAAAATAACCTTTCTCTAAGCTAAAAATAGTCAAATGAAACTTTCCAACACTGTTCATAACTAACTTTATCTATCGTCATTCAGCTAAAAAAGTGCCACGTTCATAATTTCTTAACTAAAAATAACACTTCTCTTAACTAAAAAAAAATAGGGAAATACATTATCTTTCACCCTTTCTTAACTAAAATATCTCTCCAAAGCACATTTGTTCATCAAATGATACTCTCTCATGTCATCTTATTCTCCCACAACACGCTCAAAGACACTAACAATACCATTCACATCATCAAAAATTATTTTCAGAGTCCTCAAAGAAACTTTGTAAGTCACCTTCGATCATCAAAGAAACTCTCAGAGCCATCAAATATAATCTTAGATCCATCAATGTTATCTTCTAAGTCATCAAAGATAATGTCTTAAACATCCAGAATACTCTCCAGGCATTAAATAAACTCTCAGTGTAACAAACGTTGTTCTTCACTCATCAGACAATAGTCACTAACATCTTTCTTCAAGACATGTGAACTAAGACCCAACATTATGTCGATCCTATCTTAGTGACAGACACCCATATGTAACCATCAATGATACAACTTCTTCCACTCTACCAATTACCGTTGGAGTGCCACAGGGCAGCATCTTAGGACCTCTTCTATTTCTTATATATATAAACGATCTGCCTAATGTCTCTAATATTCTCAAACCTATATGGTTTGCTGACGATACTACCCTTATCTATTCAAACCTCAACCCACATACACTAAATAATGTTGTGAATAATGAATTAAAAAAAGTCCACTTATGGATGCCAACGAACAAACTAACATTAAACATCGAAAAGACCTACTACATCTTATTTGGAAGCAAATCATCAAATGCAATTCAGCTACAGATAGACAACATTAACATCAGTAATAAAAATGATGGCAAGTTTCTTGGCCTATTCCTAGACAAGAGACTCAACTTCAGCACTCACATTCAACACATAACTAAGAAAGTCTCTAAGACAGTTGGTATACTCTCTAAAATCAGATATTATGTTCCTAACTCTGCTCTCCTCTCACTATATTATGCACTAATCTACCCCTATCTTAATTATGGTATCTGTGCATGGGGGTCTACCACTGCAAACCACCTTAAGCCCATCATCACACAGCAAAAATCTGCTATCAGAATAATAACTAACTCTGCTCTAACTCTGTTCTCTGAATACCACTGCATAACCCTACCTAACCTACCCTATGCTAACCTATCCTTACTTTCCTAATGTAACTTATATAGTCCAACTTACACAATCTAACCTATCCTATGCTAACCTATCCTTACTTTCCTAATGTAACTTACATAGTCCAACTTACCTATCTGAGTTAACTTTCCCAACCTGACATGACCTAATTTACTTAGCTTACACAAAGTAACTTTCCTTACCTAACCTAACTATCCTAATGTAACTTACCTATTCCCCTACTTGAGCTAACTTACACGACCTAACTTACATAACTTAGCATAACTAATGTAACTTAAACACAACTTACTTCCTCCCTATCTGATCTAACTTACTTAACCTGACATGACCTAACTTACATAACTTAGCTGATATAACTTAACTTACCTAACCTATCTATCCTAATGTAACTTACCTAACTTACATAACCTAACCCTACTTACTTAACATAACTTACCTAACCTAACTTAACTTGCGTAACCTAACCTACCTTAATGTAACTTAACTTACTTAACCTAACTTAGCTAAACTTATCTAGCATAACCTAACCTAATCTTACTAACTTAACATAACTTACCTAACCTAACTTACCAAACCTAACCTAACTTAACTTACATAACCTAACCTAACCCAACTTAACTTACCTAACCAAACTCTACCTACATAACCTAACCAAACCTAACTTAACTGACTCGTAGAGTGACTCTGGAGGTGACTGGTAGAGTGACTCTGGAGGTGACTCGTAGAGTGACTCGTAGAGTGACTCTGGAGGTGACTCGTAGAGTGACCGTAGAGTGACTCGTAGAGTGACTCTGGAGGTGACTCGTAGAGTGACTCTGGAGGTGACTCGTAGAGTGACTCGTAGAGTGACTCTGGAGGTGACTCATAGAGTGACTCGTAGAGTGACTCTGGAGGTGACTCGTAGAGTGACTCTGGAGGTGACTCGTAGAGTGACTCTGGAGGTGACTCGTAGAGTGACTCTGGAGGTGACTCGTAGAGTGACTCTGGAGGTGACTTGTAGAGTGACCGTAGAGTGACTCCTGAGGTGACTCGTAGAGTGACCGTAGAGTGACTGTAGAGTGACCGTAGAGTGATTCGTAGAGTGACTCTGGAGGTGACTCGTAGAGTGACCGTAGAGTAACTCGTAGAGTGACCGTAGAGTAACTCGTAGAGTGACTCGTAGAGTGACCGTAGAGTGACTCGTAGAGTGACTCTGGAGATGACTCGTAGAGTGACTCTGGAGGTGACTCGTAGAGTGACTCTGGAGGTGACTCGTAGAGTGACTCTGGAGGTGACTCGTAGAGTGACTCTGGAGGTGACTTGTAGAGTGACTCCTGAGGTGACTCGTAGAGTGACCGTAGAGTGACTGTAGAGTGACCGTAGAGTGATTCGTAGAGTGACTCTGGAGGTGACTCGTAGAGTGACCGTAGAGTAACTCGTAGAGTGACCGTAGAGTAACTCGTAGAGTGACCGTAGAGTAACTCGTAGAGTGACTCGTAGAGTGACCGTAGAGTGACTCGTAGAGTGACTCTGGAGATGACTCGTAGAGTGACCGTAGAGTGACTCGTAGAGTGACCGTAGAGTGACTCGTAGAGTGACCGTAGAGTGAGTGGTCTGAGCAGAGTGAAGGCCCTCAGACTTTCACCCAAACAACCACACTGTGCTATAGTGTGATGGTTAAACAACCATGGTAGGAAACTGTCTTGTTATAAGAAGCACTGGTTTGTGGAGCAATGTATATATGCTGACGTAGTTAGTGTTGAGTATAAGGTATAGATCACGTGACAACCTGTGACTCCCGTAATGTGACCCGACATTGGACATGTTAACCTTGCCTTCACCTGGTAAATGGCGGCCATATTTGTAACGTCAGTCTATCTCTGTGTCTCAATATGTCTATCTATCTATCTAGCTATGTGTACTCACCTAATTGTACTCACCTAGTTGTGCTTGCGGGGGTTGAGCTCTGGCTCTTTGGTCCCGCCTCTCAACCGTCAATCAACTGGTGTACAGATTCCTGAGCCTACTGGGCTCTATCATATCTACATTTGAAACTGTGTATGGAGTCAGCCTCCACCACATCACTGCCTAATGCATTCCACCTGTTAATTATTCTAACACTGGAAAAATTATTTCTAACGTCTCTATGGCTCATGTGGGTACTAAGTTGTTACGAACCCGGATCCAGCGTCCGAGCACGGAGCAGTAACGACCACGCCATCTGTTGGCCAGCTCCCGAAACCCCCGCCAAACGGACGACGACACCTGGTGAGGACAAGGTGTACCAGCCACAAGGGCCAGTTTCCAGTCCTGTGTAGCTCACAACACAGCCGCCACTGACCTCTGGTGAGGTGGTGCTCCGACGACAGCGCCATCTATGGACTGGATACGTCAGGTGTTTGTGCCCGAGCCCGTAAGTGAGGTGTTTTAGTGTCCCAGTTATTGATGACGTGTCTGCTTACAGAGCCGACCTGGGACTGCTGTGATGGAAGTGGAGTCAGTCTACCCGAGGCACCCAGTCTCCATACCTTGAACCTTGCTGCAGCTGTTGTGAAGTCGTCCCCCCGGAAGAACACTGTGGTGTGTTAGCCTGCCAGTGGAGTGGCAGTAAAAGGATTTACCCGGGACCGACTGTTGGAGACGATCATCCACTGGGGTACTGAAGACAGGAGAGTGATTTGTGGTGTCACACGAGGCTCCTGTCTAGGGCGTTCCCCTTTTATCGTTCGTGGAGTGGCCGTACCAGCCTTGTTGGCTCAGAACCTGCCAGCAGACCAGCTGGACGTGTGGTTGACGGCCTCCACGGCGGTGCCCCCAGTGGACATGTGTTTTGGCTGACCTGTGGCCAGGGTAGGCTCAGCTTCTTTGAAGAATTCGTTGTGTGGCCACGAAGAAAGCACCAAGGACTCAGCGCTTAGCTTCTGGATCCAGAGTCTTCAGCAGAAGACTACATTGTGAAGAATCCCCTTGTCAAGTGTTAATATCCCTCCCCCTTGTGCACTCTTTTATTTTATATATTTAATCGGTGATGGTGAAAATTATAATATTAAGTTCTTAGCTTTCTTTCCCTACTCCCTCTAAGTTACTTGCGTCACGGATCTCATCCCTTGATAGCCACTACTGGCTTGGGAACGGATATATATATCTGACTCTAACAACATCAGAGTGAGAACCCCGTTGCGTCCCGAGTGAGTCGTAACATAAGTTTCCACCTGTGTCTCCTTGTTCGTGTTCCACCCGTGCTAAAAAAAATAACCTGTCAATACCCATGAGAATTTTGTATGTGGTGATCATGTTTCTGCGAGTGCTTCTGTCTTCCAGCGACGTTGGGTGCAGTTCATGCTGGCTTTCCTCGTAACTCATGCCTCTTAATTCTGAGACTAGTCTAGTGGCATACCTCTGAACTTTTTCCAGCTTCGTCTTGTGCATGACAAGGTACGGGCTCCATGCTGGGGCCGCATACTCCAGGAATGGTCTTACATATGTGGTCTACAAAGTTCTGAAGGATTCCTTACACAGATTCCCGAGGGCAGTTCTGATGTTAGCCAGCCTCGCATACGCTTCCGATGTTATTCTTTTAATGTGGATTCCAGGAGACAGGTTGGGCGTAATATCAACTCCTAGATATTTCTCTCTGTCCGTTTCGTTTAGGACTTTATCTCCCATTTGTTATCCTGTGTCTGGCTTCCTGTTTCCTCCATCTAGTTTCCTTACCTTACATTTACTTGGGTTGAACTTTAGTTGCCATTTGTTAGACCATTTATTCAGTTTGTCTAGGTCATCTTGTAGCCTCCTACTATCATCTTCAGCCTTAAAATCATCCTCATAATTTTTACATCATTTTCTCCCCCACACTGTACACACACACTGTGTGTACAGTGTGTGTGTACTCACCTTGTTTGTACCTGCAGGATCGAGCATTGACACTTAGATCCCGCCTTTCTAGGTTGTTTACCGCAATGACTCCTGTCCTATTTCCCTATCATATCTAGTTTTAAAATTATGAACAGAATTTACTTCCACAACCTGTTCCTTAAGTGCATTCCATTTTCCACTACTCTCACGCTGAAAGAAAATTTCCTAACATTTCTGTGACTCATCTCAGTTTCCAGCTTCCACCCATGTCCCCTCGTTCTGTTACTATCCCGTGTGAACATTTCGTCTATTTCCACTTTGTCAATTCCCCCTGAGTATTTTATACGTTCCTATCATGTCCCCCCTCTCCCTTCTTTTTTCTAGTATCGTAAGGTTCAGTTCCTTCAGGCGCTCTTCATATCCCATCCTTCGTAACGCTGGAACGAGCCTCGTCGCAAACTTCTGAACCTTTTCCAGTTTCCTTATGTGTTTCTTCAGGTGGGGACCCCATGATGACTCTGTGTGTGTGTGTGTGTGTGTGTGTGTGTGTGTGTCTCTCCCTGTCTCTCAGGTAATTACTTGGTCAACTATGGATACTATTATATAATGTAGTCATTATAACATTAAGGTAATACTAGTTGTTGTGAGGAAGTCAAGACACAAGTCACATAGTCACTTTTTCCCATGGCTGTTAATGAGTATTATATCCAGGTATATTTCTCTGTACACGTTTTTGAGTTCTAATGCTCTGTGCGGAGTCCAGCATAGCATTGTGTTGAATTATTGTTAATGACTGGATGGCAATGTTGAAACTGATGGGTCTCTTCCACCTGGTGGATGGTCTGGGATCGATGCGTATCCGTTGCTCATTGTGTTAAACTTATCGCTGCTCATCTGCTGAATGGTTAGGCGGGTTTGGTTGAAAGCAAGAGACATTATATGTTCGTAGACGTCCCTCGTATTGGCACTGGGAATGTTGTGTTGGAATTTTATGTGCTGACTTTGTACATGTTCTTGGAGGGTCTTGAGGTTAACCTGTGGGTTGTGTTTCTTGAGAAGAATTCGATATTGATTGGGATCTGTACTGAGTCCTGGGTGACTGTATCTGAGTGTGCAGCATTGTCTGTGGGTGTGTGGTAAGTCTTGGTGCCCACTGTGTGTCTCTGGTCTGCCTCAGTTACCTCGTCGATGTTCACTAACTGTTGTGTCTCCTGTGGTGCTTGTATGTTGTAGGCCCCCCCCCCCCACCCTTAGCTTGGGGGTCACTAGTGGTGGTTACTGGTGTTAGGTCAACTTCCTCTGACTCATTGACGGTTCCTGCATTCGTGGGTCCTGGCACTTGTTGGGAGTTAGTCTCAGTTGAGGAAGTGCTGATAATATTTTATGACGTTAAGGGTGGAGGCATTGTGTGGAGAGTCCATTTCTGGGAGACCATTCGTCCTGTACGTTTCTTTAACCACGGATCCGAGTGACCCTGACCTTGCTAAGTCCTCTAGGAGGACATAGATCATACTGCTCAGAATCTATGATGGTAGGTCACAATATACCTTTAAAGTAGTGTTTGCTGGATTGTGTGATGCCTTATTTGTCCACACATTTGTGGTAGTGATGCCTGCACAGGTACTGTTGGCCACTGCTCTCTTTTTTGCTGCAGCTTCGGCCCTTTTCTGTTTAATGATATTCTTCCTTGTGGGACATATTGACGCCAGCGTGCGGTGGGGACCCCCCACAGTTGACACATTTGGGGTTTGTTTTATCTGTGCACACTCTGACTGTGTGTCCCTCCTGGCCACACTCACAACATACTTGGATATCTCTATGTTGGCAGACTGCGGCTGTGTGCTCATACTTGTAGCTCTCCAACACGGGGTTATGTTGTAGTATTCTTCTGCTTCAGGGTTGTAGTTAGCTGTGCTCAGGTGGTAGTAGTGGCAGTGGATACCTTGGCTCACGGCCATTTGTACCATGGAGATTTTTTTCAAATCTTACTTTCATCAAGGTTGTAAATTTCAGCTTGATAATTACTTCTTGTACCTTAACCCAGTCATTTCTTTGTTCTATGTCGTGTCTAATATTTTCAGGGGTTTCGTTAGTAAGTGTTGCATCGAGTCTCTTCAAGAGTATTGCCTGAAGCTCTCGGGGTATAATGACATGAAAACTTTTAGCCTTTATTTTACGTATGTTTTCTCCTTTAATTACAATGTCAACATCTTCATCGTGGTAGCATAGTGCTATGAATGAGGTGTCCTTTGTGCATATTAATCTAGAAAATCGTACTTTGAGAGAGGACAAGAGATTGGCTAGTTCCTTCTGTGTATCATAGCCTGTGTCCCCGCAAGGGGGCGGAGAGGTAGCCTCTCATTATCTCAGTACTTGGTCATTCTATACTGATTGCTTGCTTTTCTCTTCCTTTCCCTTCCTAAGAATAAGCTCTACTTAGCTGAGGGCCAGGCACTCCGTCCTTCCACATGGTTGGTTGGGGCTGACAGAGGGCAGCCTTCAGTGACATAGTCTCGAGTGTCCTGTGTGTGGCCACAAGGTCCCCTAAGACAGCCTCACCCTGCCACAAGAGGGAACAGTTGCCCAGACCAAGTGACCCATCAGGTTTTACAGGTAACCGCATGGGTACCTGTTTCAGCCCAGACGTTGAGGGGTTCTAGGGAGCCCTCAAGGGGCGCCGGGGAGCCCTCAAGGGGTGCCGGGGAGCCCTCAAGGGGCGCCGGGGAGCCCTCAAGGGGCGCCGGGGAGCCCTCAAGGGGTGCCAGGGAGCCCTCAAGGGGTGCCAGGGAGCCCTCAAGGGGTGCCAGGGAGCCCTCAAGGGGTGCCAGGGAGCCCTCAAGGGGTGCCGGGGAGCCCTCAAGGGGTGCCAGGGAGCCCTCAAGGGGTGAGGGTTGCCTCCAGGGGTCAATAATGACCCTGACAATAAATAGTGCACCGGGACCCACACCAACGCTCAGGTCCCTCCATGAAACATCGGATTAAATTGGAGAATAATTTCCTAATTTGGAGCGTGAGCGGCTCACACGCAAGATGCGGAGGATAATTACTGTAAGCTTAGGTCACCCCAGCGCCAACCATATAGCCCCCCAGCCCTCCCCACCCCCCCAAAAAAAAAAATAAGGAGGAGGGGGGGGGGGGGCTGTGATCACGCAGCACGCGACGCTGACACAAAAGTCTGTAATCAAGGCAGCAAGCGCCCTGAAGCGCCCCGATGTAATCAAGGCAGCAAGCGCCCTGAAGCGCCCCGATGTAATCAAGGCAGCAAGCGCCCTGAAGCGCCCCGATGTAATCAAGGCAGCAAGCTCCCTGAAGCGCCCCGATGTAATCAAGGCAGCAAGCGCCCTAAAGCGCCCCGATGTAATCAAGGCAGCAAGCGCCCTGAAGCGCCCCGATGTAATCAAGGCAGCAAGCGCCCTAAAGCGCCCCTATGTAATCAAGGCAGCAAGCGCCCTGAAGCGCCCCGATGTAATCAAGGCAGCAAGCGCCCTGAAGCGCCCCGATGCGCCGCCGCCAACATGCACGACCTTGAATAAAACAAATGAGTGTTGCCTTGGAGGGATCCCCGACCATATGTCATCATTATGGAGGATCAGCCGAGCGAGGACAGCTCCCTAGGGTGTTCAAGCCCTTGAACATGGCTTATGTCAATATTTATAACCGTAAGAAAGCCAGAATACGTAAAATTAAAATAGGCAGAAGCATATTTATCGAGACGAGGTCAACAGGGAATTATTATTTACTGTTGAAGTGTTTAGGTGAGGTGTGTTGGGTGGAGCACGGTCAACACTGGTGGCTGTGGCCCGCAACACTCCCGCTGGCTCCCGTGGTCCGGGGGACGCCAGCCAGTTGGGCTCACCTTTTTTTTTTTTTTTCGTTGGAGTAAAGAGGAAGGAGAGGCATAGGTGAAAGGAAGTATAGAAGTGGGAAATACAGTGAGAGGTATGAAAGCAGGCGGCGGGCTGTCCGCCTTGCTGACACCATGTGTGGGTGTTGGCAGCTAAGCTGGCTCCCTCTTGTCAGGGAGCTGTGAGTGTGTGAGAGGTTCTTCACATGTGTTTCACCATATATGGATGTCTATAGAGGAATACTGTGTAGCATTCATATATACACACTCCGATGCTTCCACACATGTTGTTCTGTTTAAGGCTCTTTATTTTATTATTATTATTTATCGAGTTGTCATACATACGTATTATTTACCGAGTTGTTCATACATACACATATATGAACTGTTCATATATATACATATATAACTCATCTGGGGATTATATACTGTGGGGCCCAGGTCCTCCCTATATCTATAGGCCAAGGACACACAATCACCAGAATACAACCCTCAAGAAATGCTAACTCCCGGGTACTTATTTACTGCCAGGTGAACAGAGACATCAAGTGCAAAAAACATTACCATGCGTCTCGTCCTGCCCGAGAATCAAAGCCGAACCCATTGGGTTGTGAGGGGGCTTGCCATAAATGAACTAGTCTTCACATTTATGGGGTAAAAGGTAGGATGCAGGCGATGAGTCACAATAACGTGGCTCAAGTATGTTGACTAGACCACACACTAGAAGTTGAAGGGACGACGACGTTTCGGTCCGTCCTGGACCATTCTCAAGTCGATTGTGATGAGGAGGTAGAGAGAGGCAATAAATAGGCAAGAGAGAGCTGAGGAGGAAAGTCAGGTGTAGGGGATAGTAGTAATGAGAACTGCAGCAGGCCTATTGGCCCATACGAGGCAGCTCCTATTATAACCACCGAAGGAGAAAGTAATAGGAATAAGAAGAGGATAGCAAGGGAGCGTAGGAGAAGACAATGAACAGAAAAAGGGAGAAGAGAGAAAGAAAAGGAAAGAGAAAGAAAGATAAATGGAAGGGGTAAGCTTATGTTAAGTCACGTTTGTTAGAAAGATTAGATATGAGGTAGGTAGGATATGAGGCTACGTGCTGAGGAACCCAAGGTAGGATATGAGGCTACGTGCTGAGGAACCCAAGGTAGGATATGAGGCTACGTGCTGAGGAACCCAAGGTAGGATATGAGGCTACGTGCTGAGGAACCCAAGGTAGGATATGAGGCTACGTGCTGAGGAACCCAAGGTAGGATATGAGGCTACGTGCTGAGGAACCCAAGGTGCCCTCGGCTGACACGGCTCCCTGCAACGATGACTAACAAATGGCTGCTAGATAACAATCAACGTCAATCTTGAGTATATCTTGAGATGATATACTCAAGATATACATAAATATATCAAGATGATATATTAAAGCAACGAAGAGAAAGGAAGCGCAGGCCCCTCAGAAAGTAAAGGAAGTACCTAAGCAAACATTAGTTGTGGGAGATTCCCAGATAAGGTATTTGGATAGAACGTTTTGTGCTAGAGATAGGGGGAACAGGTTAAGGGTTTGCTATCCCGGAGCTGGCATTGGTGATATTATAAACAACATGAATGATATTATGGCTGGTAATGGGAACAATCCCATTATTTGCATTAGCGTGGGAGGAAATGATGTTGGTCGAGTCAGGAGTGAGGAACTGATTCAGAGGTATAAAACAGCCATAGAGTTAGTTAGGAGCAAGGGAGGAATCCCGATCATATGTGGCATTCTTCCAAGAAAGGGAGTGGGAAATGAATGGATATCGAGGGCACTTGGTGTCAATTGCCGGCTGGAAAGATATTGCAAATCAAATGCAATATCTTTCATAGACAACTGGGAACACTTCTATGGAAGAAATGAAATGTATGCTCGTGATGGGGTGCATCTATCGAGAGCTGGGGTTGTTGCTGTTGCGAACTCGCTAGAAGAAGTGGTTAGAGGTGTTTGTTTGGGTTTAAACTGTTAGTAGATAGAGGTATGGGAATTGATTTGGAGGAAGGAGGTAATAAAAGTATGTGTTTGTGGGAGAAAGGAATTGGCAAAACGATCAGGGAAAGAGAAGGTCCGCAAAATAACAATTCACTTAGGGTATATTACACTAACAGTAGAAGTCTAAGAAATAAAATTAACGAATTAAATGCTCTTGTCTGCACAGAAAAAATAGATATTATTGCACTTACCGAAACGTGGATGAATGTAGAAAATAGAGAACTATTAGCTGAATATCAAATATATGGATTTAAACTATTTCACACAGATAGATATATTAGACGAGGAGGTGGAGTAGCCATATATGTTAGGGACAATTTGAAATGTAGTCTCAAAGAGGGAATCAAAACAGAGCCACACACAGAAACTATTTGGATTGAATTAAACGAAAAAGCTAATAATATTATAATAGGAGTAATATATAGGCCACCAAATTTAGACAGAATGGAAGCAAAGCATCTATGGGATGAAATATCTAGAGCATCTAGATCTAACAGTATTTATGTCATGGGTGACTTTAATTTTAGCGGAATAAACTGGTTGAACAAAACAGGGAATAGTGAAGCAGAAGATTTTCTAGAATTAATTGACGATTGCTTTCTTACGCAACACATTAAGGAACCAACACGGGAAAATAATATTTTAGATTTAGTGTTAACTAACAGGGAAACGCAAATTAATGACATCGAAATAGGGAGTGAGCTAGGGAGCAGTGATCACAAAGAAATCAGATTTAGCATAGAATGGAATAGACCAGTAGGAGAAAATTCTGTTAAAGTGCCAGATTTTCGAAAAGCTGATTTTAATAGCCTAAGAAATTTTTTGGGTCAAATTGATTGGAAAGGCTTGGGTATGGGGTGTGGGCCGGTCTTGGAGCGAGACATGAACCCAGCGATAGGTGACTTAAATGGGGATTTCGATGTGGATTCAATATATAACTTATTTAAGAATATTCTAAACAAAGCACAGGAACGTAGTATACCATACAAATTGAATAGATCGTATACTAATGACCCAAAGTGGATAACAAAGAATTTGAAGAACCTTATAGGTAAAAAGAGAGCTTGGTACAAAAGGATTAAAAATGGGGAGGTCACTTTAGAACAGGAATTCGTACAACTGGTTAGAAATGTTAAAAAAGAGATAAGGAAAGCAAAAAGAAACTATGAAGTTCGCATAGCAGGGCAAGCAAAGACAAATCCTAAAGGGTTTTTTCAGTTATATCGTACTAAGACTAGGGAAAGGATAGGTCCATTAAAAACTGAGACAGGTCAAATAACAGATAGTGATGAAGAGATGAGTAGTATTTTTAATAAATATTTTGTATCTGTATTTACTAAAGAGGAACTTAACAATATGCCTTCAGCCGAACAAGTCTATGTGGGTGGGGACGAGGACAGGTTGACGAGTTTAGCAGTTACCAGGGAGGATGTTCTTAAACAAATAGTAAAACTCAAACCAAACAAATCCCCAGGGCCGGATGAAGTGTTTGCTAGGGTGCTTAAAGAATGCAAAGAGGAGCTTTGTGACCCACTGTCAACCATATTTAATAAATCAATAGAGTCAGGCAGAGTGCCAGAGTTTTGGAAAGTTGCTAATGTGATACCAGTTTTTAAGAAAGGAGATAGATCACTTGCGTCTAACTATCGACCAATTAGCCTAACGTCTATTGTGGGAAAGTTACTCGAATCTATAATAGCAAATAAAATTCGTCTTCATCTTGAAAAACATAAATTAATAATTGAGTCGCAACATGGTTTTATAAATGGCCGTTCATGTTTAACAAATTTGTTATCTTTTTATTCTAGCATTGTTGAGGCAGTTGATAGTGGTAAGGATTGCGATGTTGTATACCTTGACTTTAGCAAAGCTTTTGATACAGTGCCACATGAAAGACTGATTAAAAAAATAGAGTCTCATGGTATTGGGGGTGCTATATTAAGCTGGATTAGGGCATGGCTATACCAAAGGAAACAGAGAGTTAGTATAAATGGAATCAAGTCAGAGTGGGAAAATGTTGTAAGTGGAGTGCCTCAAGGCTCTGTCCTGGGACCTCTGTTGTTTATAATATATATAAATGATTTAGATTCAGGTTTGAGTAGCAACATTTGCAAATTTGCCGATGATACGAAAATCGGTAGGGAAATTAATTCGGAGGAGGACTCACTATCACTTCAAGTTGATCTAGATAGGGTTTTGAAATGGTCAAAGGATTGGCAGATGCAGTTTAATGCTGATAAATGTAAAGTTCTGAGGTTAGGTAATGATGATAGAGTTACAAGATACGAGCTAGATGGTGTTGTGATTGCGAAGTCGGATTGCGAAAGGGATCTGGGAGTTATGATTAGTAAGAATTTAAAACATAAGGATCAATGCATAAATGTTCGTAATAAGGCAAATCGGACACTTGGATTTATTAATCGCAGCGTTAGTAACAAGACACCTGGTGTGGTTCTCAAGCTATATCTTGCTCTAGTTAGGCCCCATTTAGATTATGCAGTTCAGTTTTGGTCGCCATATTATAGAATGGATATAAATTCACTTGAACGTGTCCAGCGTAGGATGACTAAGTTAATTCCCCAAATTAGAAATCTTTCATATGAAGAAAGATTAACAAAGCTTAAGTTGCATTCACTGGAAAGGCGAAGAGTTAGGGGTGACATGATAGAGGTTTACAAGTGGATGAATGGACATAACCGGGGGGATATTAATAGGGTATTAAAAGTATCAACACAGGACAGAACACGAAACAATGGATATAAATTGGATAAGTTTAGATTTAGGAAAGACTTGGGTAAATACTGGTTCAGTAACAGGGTTGTTGATTTGTGGAACCAATTGCCGCGTAACATTGTGGAGGTGGGGTCCCTCGATTGTTTCAAGCACGGGTTGGACAAGTATATGAGTGGGATTGGGTGGTTATAGAATAGGAGCTGCCTCGTATGGGCCAATAGGCCTTCTGCAGTTACCTTTGTTCTTATGTTCTTATGTTCTTATGATTTCGGGGCTTTTTTTTAGTGTCCCCGCGGCCCGGTCCTCGACCAGGACTCCACCCCCAGGAAGCAGCCCGTGACAGCTGACTAACACCCAGGTGCCTATTTTACTGCTAGGTAACAGGGGCATAGGGTGAAAGAAACTCTGCCCATTGTTTCTCGCCGGCGCCTGGGATCGAACCCAGGACCACAGGATCACAAGTCCAGCGTGCTGTCCGCTCGGCCGACCGGCTCCCTGCCAAGTGCAAGGTTATGAAAATGTGAAGTAACCGCAGGAGGCCTGGAAGACGGCACCAAAGAAGGAGAGGCAGCCGAGGGCAGCCAGCACCGCCAAGCTATTGCCTCAGGAACACAATACCACATATCTGGGCTATATCGTAGCTTGCATAACATTCATCAGACCACAACCATGTATTTCGTACCTGCAATTCGTGCTTGCTTGGCTGTTGACGAGGTACACACAGTAGTTCGCTTCAGGGACTTTATTGGGTAAAGTAACTAAGACGGATGTGAAGCACCGAGGTCCTGTGGTCCCTGACAAGGTCTGTGAGACACTGGCGCCCCCACGTGAGAGCGGCCGCTGACGGCTCTCTGGGAATGACGTCAGAGGCCTAGCTGCCTCACCAGTGTCTGTACACCAACAGTCTTACATAACGGTTGGTGTATAGCGTGGTTGTGTTGTGTTGTGGGTGGTTGTGTTGTGTTGTGGAGGGTTGTGTTGTGTTGCGGGTGGTTGTGTTGTGTTGTGGGTGGTTGTGTTGTGTTGTGGGTGGTTGTGTTGTGTTGTGGGTGGTTGTGTTGTGTTGTGGGTGGTTGTGTTGTGTTGTGGGTGGTTGTGTTGTGTTGTGGGTGGTTGTGTTGTGTTGTGGGTGGTTGTGTTGTGGGTGGTTGTGTTGTGTTGTGGGTGGTTGTGTTGTGGGTGGTTGTGTTGTGTTGTGGAGGGTTGTGTTGTGTTGTGGGTGGTTGTGTTGTGTTGTGGAGGGTTGTGTTGTGTTGTGGGTGGTTGTGTTGTGTTGTGGGTGGTTGTGTTGTGTTGTGGGTGGTTGTGTTGTGTTGTGGGTGGTTGTGTTGTGTTGTGGGTGGTTGTGTTGTGCTGTGGAGGGTTGTGTTGTGTTGTGGGTGGTTGTGTTGTGTTGTGGAGGGTTGTGTTGTGTTGTGGGTGGTTGTGTTGTGGGTGGTTGTGTTGTGTTGTGGGTGGTTGTGTTGTGTTGTGGGTGGTTGTGTTGTGTTGTGGAGGGTTGTGTTGTGTTGAGGGTGGTTGTGTTGTGTTGTGGGTGATTGTGTTGTGTTGTGGGTGGTTGTGTTGTGTTGTGGGTGGTTGTGTTGTGTTGTGGAGGGTTGTGTTGTGTTGTGGGTGGTTGTGTTGTGTTGTGGGTGGTTGTGTTGTGTTGTGGGTGGTTGTGTTGTGTTGTGGGTGGTTGTGTTGTGTTGTGGGTGGTTGTGTTGTGTTGTGGAGGGTTGTGTTGTGTTGTGGGTGGTTGTGTTGTGTTGTGGGTGGTTGTGTTGTGTTGTGGGTGGTTGTGTTGTGTTGTGGGTGGTTGTGTTGTGGGTGGTTGTGTTGTGTTGTGGGTGGTTGTGTTGTGGGTGGTTGTGTTGTGTTGTGGGTGGTTGTGTTGTGTTGTGGAGGGTTGTGTTGTGTTGTGGAGGGTTGTGTTGTGTTGTGGAGGGTTGTGTTGTGTTGTGGGTGGTTGTGTTGTGTTGTGGGTGGTTGTGTTGTGTTGTGGGTGGTTGTGTTGTGTTGTGGGTGGTTGTGTTGTGTTGTGGGTGGTTGTGTTGTGTTGTGGAGGGTTGTGTTGTGGGTGGTTGTGTTGTGTTGTGGAGGGTTGTGTTGTGTTGTGGAAGGTTGTGTTGTGTTGTGGAGGGTTGTGTTGTGTTGTGGAGGGTTGTGTTGTCTTGTGGGTGGTTGTGTTGTGTTGTGGGTGGTTGTGTTGTGTTGTGGGTGGTTGTGTTGTGTTGTGGGTGGTTGTGTTGTGTTGTGGGTGGTTGTGTTGTGTTGTGGGTGGTTGTGTTGTGTTGTGGGTGGTTGTGTTGTGTTGTGGGTGGTTGTGTTGTGTTGTGGGTGGTTGTGTTGTGTTGTGGGTGGTTGTGTTGTGGGTGGTTGTGTTGTGTTGTGGGTGGTTGTGTTGTGTTGTGGGTGGTTGTGTTGTGTTGTGGGTGGTTGTGTTGTGTTGTGGGTGGTTGTGTTGTGTTGTGGGTGGTTGTGTTGTGTTGTGGGTGGTTGTGTTGTGTTGTGGGTGGTTGTGTTGTGTTGTGGGTGGCAGTGTTGTGTTGTGGGTGGTTGTGTTGTGTTGTGGGTGGTTGTGTTGTGTTGTGGGTGGTTGTGTTGTGTTGTGGGTGGTTGTGTTGTGTTGTGGAGGGTTGTGTTGTGTTGTGGGTGGTTGTGTTGTGTTGTGGGTGGTTGTGTTGTGTTGTGGGTGGTTGTGTTGTGTTGTGGGTGGTTGTGTTGTGTTGTGGGTGGTTGTGTTGTGTTGTGGGTGGTTGTGTTGTGTTGTGGGTGGTTGTGTTGTGGGTGGTTGTGTTGTGTTGTGGGTGGTTGTGTTGTGGGTGGTTGTGTTGTGTTGTGGGTGGTTGTGTTGTGTTGTGGGTGGTTGTGTTGTGGGTGGTTGTGTTGTGGGTGGTTGTGTTGTGTTGTGGGTGGTTGTGTTGTGGGTGGTTGTGTTGTGGGTGGTTGTGTTGTGGGTGGTTGTGTTGTGTTGTGGGTGGTTGTGTTGTGGGTGGTTGTGTTGTGGGTGGTTGTGTTGTGGGTGGTTGTGTTGTGGGTGGTTGTGTTGTGTTGTGGGTGGTTGTGTTGTGGGTGGTTGTGTTGTGTTGTGGGTGGTTGTGTTGTGGGTGGTTGTGTTGTGGGTGGTTGTGTTGTGTTGTGGGTGGTTGTGTTGTGTTGTGGGTGGTTGTGTTGTGGGTGGTTGTGTTGTGGGTGGTTGTGTTGTGTTGTGGGTGGTTGTGTTGTGTTGTGGGTGGTTGTGTTGTGTTGTGGGTGGTTGTGTTGTGGGTGGTTGTGTTGTGGGTGGTTGTGTTGTGTTGTGGGTGGTTGTGTTGTGGGTGGTTGTGTTGTGGGTGGTTGTGTTGTGGGTGGTTGTGTTGTGGGTGGTTGTGTTGTGGGTGGTTGTGTTGTGTTGTGGGTGGTTGTGTTGTGGGTGGTTGTGTTGTGGGTGGTTGTGTTGTGGGTGGTTGTGTTGTGTTGTGGGTGGTTGTGTTGTGGAGGGTTGTGTTGTGTTGTGTTGTGGAGGGTTGTGTTGTGTTGTGGGTGGTTGTGTTGTGTTGTGGAGGGTTGTGTTGTGTTGTGGGTGGTTGTGTTGTGTTGTGGGTGGTTGTGTTGTGTTGTGGGTGGTTGTGTTGTGTTGTGGGTGGTTGTGTTGTGTTGTGGGTGGTTGTGTTGTGTTGTGGGTGGTTGTGTTGTGTTGTGGGTGGTTGTGTTGTGTTGTGGGTGGTTGTGTTGTGTTGTGGAGGGTTGTGTTGTGTTGTGGGTGGTTGTGTTGTGTTGTGGGTGGTTGTGTTGTGTTGTGGGTGGTTGTGTTGTGTTGTGGAGGGTTGTGTTGTGTTGTGGGTGGTTGTGCTGTGTTGTGGGTGGTTGTGTTGTGTTGTGGAGGGTTGTGTTGTGTTGTGGGTGGTTGTGTTGTGTTGTGGGTGGTTGTGTTGTGTTGTGGTTGGTTGTGTTGTGTTGTGGGTGGTTGTGTTGTGTTGTGGGTGGTTGTGTTGTGTTGTGGGTGGTTGTGTTGTGGGTGGTTGTGTTGTGTAGTGGGTGGTTGTGTTGTGTTGTGGAGGGTTGTGTTGTGGGTGGTTGTGTTGTGTTGTGGGTGGTTGTGTTGTGTTGTGGAGGGTTGTGTTGTGTTGTGGGTGGTTGTGTTGTGGGTGGTTGTGTTGTGTTGTGGGTGGTTGTGTTGTGTTGTGGGTGGTTGTGTTGTGTTGTGGGTGGTTGTGTTGTGTTGTGGGTGGTTGTGTTGTGTTGTGGGTGGTTGTGTTGTGTTGTGGGTGGTTGTGTTGTGTTGTGGGTGGTTGTGTTGTGGGTGGTTGTGTTGTGTTGTGGGTGGTTGTGTTGTGCTGTGGGTGGTTGTGTTGTGTTGTGGGTGGTTGTGTTGTGTTGTGGGTGGTTGTGTTGTGGGTGGTTGTGTTGTGTTGTGGGTGGTTGTGTTGTGGGTGGTTGTGTTGTGTTGTGGGTGGTTGTGTTGTGTTGTGGGTGGTTGTGTTGTGTTGTGGAGGGTTGTGTTGTGTTGTGGGTGGTTGTGTTGTGTTGTGGGTGGTTGTGTTGTGTTGTGGGTGGTTGTGTTGTGTTGTGGGTGGTTGTGTTGTGTTGTGGGTGGTTGTGTTGTGTTGTGGGGGGTTGTGTTGTGTTGTGGGTGGTTGTGTTGTGTTGTGTTGTGGGTGGCAGTGTTGTGTTGTGGGTGGTTGTGTTGTGTTGTGGAGGGTTGTGTTGTGTTGTGGGTGGTTGTGTTGTGTTGTGGGTGGTTGTGTTGTGGAGGGTTGTGTTGTGTTGTGGGTGGTTGTGTTGTGTTGTGGGTGGTTGTGTTGTGTTGTGGGTGGTTGTGTTGTGTTGTGGAGGGTTGTGTTGTGTTGTGGGTGGTTGTGTTGTGTTGTGTTGTGGGTGGAAGTGTTGTGTTGTGGGTGGTTGTGTTGTGTTGTGGGTGGTTGTGTTGTGTTGTGGGTGGTTGTGTTGTGTTGTGGGTGGTTGTGTTGTGTTGTGGAGGGTTGTGTTGTATTGTGGGTAGTTGTGTTGTGTTGTGGGTGGTTGTGTTGTGTTGTGGGTGGTTGTGTTGTGTTGTGGGTGGTTGTGTTGTGTTGTGGGTGGTTCTGTTGTGTTGTGGGTGGTTGTGTTGTGTTGTGGAGGGTTGTGTTGTATTGTGGGTAGTTGTGTTGTGTTGTGGGTGGTTGTGTTGTGTTGTGGGTGGTTGTGTTGTGTTGTGGGTGGTTGTGTTGTGTTGTGGAGGGTTGTGTTGTGTTGTGGGTGGTTGTGTTGTGTTGTGTTGTGGGTGGCAGTGTTGTGTTGTGGGTGGTTGTGTTGTGTTGTGGGTGGTTGTGTTGTGTTGTGGGTGGTTGTGTTGTGTTGTGGGTGGTTGTGTTGTGTTGTGGGTGGTTGTGTTGTGTTGTGGTGGGTTGTGTTGTGTTGTGGGTGGTTGTGTTGTGTTGTGTTGTGGGTGGCAGTGTTGTGTTGTGGGTGGTTGTGTTGTGTTGTGGAGGGTTGTGTTGTGTTGTGGGTGGTTGTGTTGTGGGTGGTTGTGTTGTGGGTGGTTGTGTTGTGTTGTGGGTGGTTGTGTTGTGTTGTGGAGGGTTGTGTTGTGTTGTGGAGGGTTGTGTTGTGTTGTGGAGGGTTGTGTTGTGTTGTGGAGGGTTGTGTTGGGTTGTGGGTGGTTGTGTTGTGTTGTGGGTGGTTGTGTTGTGTTGTGGAGGGTTGTGTTGTGTTGTGGGTGGTTGTGTTGTGTTGTGGGTGGTTGTGTTGTGTTGTGGGTGGTTGTGTTGTGTTGTGGGTGGTTGTGTTGTGTTGTGGGTGGTTGTGTTGTGTTGTGGGTGGTTGTGTTGTGTTGTGGGTGGTTGTGTTGTGTTGTGGGTGGTTGTGTTGTGTTGTGGGTGGTTGTGTTGTGTTGTGTTGTGGGTGGTTGTGTTGTGTTGTGGGTGGTTGTGTTGTGTTGTGGGTGGTTGTGTTGTGTTGTGGGTGGTTGTGTTGTGGGTGGTTGTGTTGTGTTGTGGGTGGTTGTGTTGTGTTGTGGGTGGTTGTGTTGTGTTGTGGGTGGTTGTGTTGTGTTGTGGGTGGTTGTGTTGTGTTGTGGGTGGTTGTGTTGTGTTGTGGGTGGTTGTGTTGTGTTGTGTTAAGGTGGTTGTGTTGTGTTGTGGAGGGTTGTGTTGTATTGTGGGTAGTTGTGTTGTGTTGTGGGTGGTTGTATTGTGTTGTGGTTGGTTGTGTTGTGTTGTGGGTGGTTGTGTTGTGTTGTTGAGGGTTGTGGGTGGTTGTGGTTATGGTCATGGTTGTGGTCATGGTTGTGGTCATGGTTGTGGTCATGGTAGTGGTCATGGTTGTGGTCATGGTAGTGGTCATGGTTGTGATCATGGTTGTGGTCATGGTTGTGGTCATGGTTGTGGTCATGGTTGTGGTCGTGGTTGTGGTCGTGGTTGTGGTCATGGTTGTGGTCATGGTTGTGGTCGTGGTTGTGGTCATGGTTGTGGTCATGGTAGTGGTCATGGTAGTGGTCATGGTTGTGGTCATGGTTGTGGTCATGGTTGTGGTCGTGGTTGTACCTGTGGTCATGGTTGTGGTCATGGTTGTGGTCGTGGTTGTGGTTGTACCTGTGGTCGTGGTAGTGGTCATGGTAGTGGCCACGGTTGTGGTCATGGTTGTGGTCGTGGTTGTGGTCATGGTTGTGGTCGTGGTTGTGGTCATGGTTGTGGTCATGGTTGTGGTCGTGGTTGTGGTCATGGTTGTGGTCGTGGTTGTTGTCATGGTTGTAGTCATGGTTGTGGTCGCGGTCATGGTTGTGGTCATGGTTGTGGTCGTGGTTGTGGTTGTACCTGTGGTCGTGGTAGTGGTCATGGTAGTGGCCACGGTTGTGGTCATGGTTGTGGTCGTGGTTGTGGTCATGGTTGTGGTCGTGGTTGTGGTCATGGTTGTGGTCATGGTTGTGGTCGTGGTTGTGGTCATGGTTGTGGTCGTGGTTGTTGTCATGGTTGTAGTCATGGTTGTGGTCATAGTTGTGGTCGTGGTCGTGGTTGTGGTCATGGTTGTGGTCATGGTTGTGGTCGTGGTCATGGTTGTGGTCATGGTTGTGGTCATGGTTGTGGTCATGGTTGTGGTCATGGTAGTGGCCATGGTTGTGGTCGTGGTTGTGGTCATGGTTGTGGTCGTGGCCATGGTTGTGGTCATGGTTGTGGTCGTGGTTGTGGTCATGGTAGTGGTCATGGTTGTGGTTGTGGTTGTGGTCGTGGTCATGGTTGTGGTCATGGTTGTGGTCGTGGTTGTGGTCATGGTTGTGGTCGTGGTCATGGTTGTGGTCATGGTTGTGGTCATGGTTGTGGTCATGGTAGTGGTCATGGTTGTGGTCGTGGTTGTGGTCATGGTTGTGGTCATGGTTGTGGTCATGGTTGTGGTCATGGTAGTGGTCATGGTAGTGGTCGTGGTTGTGGTCGTGGTCATGGTTGTGGTCGTGGTTGTGGTCATGGTTGTGGTCATGGTTGTGGTCATGGTTGTGGTCATGGTAGTGGTCATGGTAGTGGTCGTGGTTGTGGTCGTGGTAGTGGTCTTGGTTGTGGTCATGGTTGTGGTTGTACCTGTGGTTGTGGTTGTGGTCATGGTAGTGGCCATGGTTGTGGTCGTAGTTGTGGTCATGGTTGTACCTGTGGTCGTGATTGTGGTTGTGGTCATGGTAGTGGTCATGGTTGTGGTCGTGGTTGTGGTCATGGTTGTGGTCGTGGTTGTGGTCATGGTTGTGGTCGTGGTTGTGGTCATGGTTGTACCTGTGGTCGTGATTGTGGTTGTGGTTGTACCTGTGGTCGTGGTTGTGGTCATGGTTGTGGTCATGGTAGTGGTCATGGTTGTGGTTGTGGTCATGGTTGTGGTCGTGGTTGTGGTTGTACCTGTGGTCGTGGTAGTGACCATGGTAGTGGTCATGGTTGTGGTCGTGGTTGTGGTTGTACCTGTGGTTGTGGTTGTGGTCATGGTAGTGGTCATGGTTGTGGTCGTGGTTGTGGTTGTACCTGTGGTCGTGGATCCATCTTTTAATATTTAACCTGATATTTGACATGTAAGCTATTATTGTATGCCACCATTGTACGCCCTCGACCACACCAGTGACCCTCACTGCCTGGCCGAGGCCCACAGGGACGCCCTCGACCACACCAGTGACCCTCACTGCCTGGCCGAGGCCCACAGGGACGCCCTCGACCACACCAGTGACCCTCACTGCCTGGCCGGGGCCCACAGGGACGCCCTCGACCACACCAGTGACCCTCACTGCCTGGCCGAGGCCCACAGGGACGCCCTCGACCACACCAGTGACCCTCACTGCCTGGCCGGGGCCCACAGGGACGCCCTCGACCACACCAGTGACCCTCACTGCCTGGCCGGGGCCCACAGGGACGCCCTCGACCACACCAGTGACCCTCACTGCCTGGCCGAGGCCCACAGGGACGCCCTCGACCACACCAGTGACCCTCACTGCCTGGCCGGGGCCCACAGGGACGCCCTCGACCACACCAGTGACCCTCACTGCCTGGCCGGGGCCCACAGGGACGCCCTCGACCACACCAGTGACCCTCACTGCCTGGCCGAGGCCCACAGGGACGCCCTCGACCACACCAGTGACCCTCCCTGCCTGGCCGGGGCCCACAGGGACGCCCTCGACCACACCAGTGACCCTCACTGCCTGGCCGAGGCCCACAGGGACGCCCTCGACCATACCAGTGACCCTCCCTGCCTGGCCGGGGCCCACAGGGACGCCCTCGACCACACCAGTGACCCTCTCTGCCTGGCCGGGGCCCACAGGGACGCCCTCGACCACACCAGTGACCCTCACTGCCTGGCCGAGGCCCACAGGGACGCCCTCGACCACACCAGTGACCCTCCCTGCCTGGCCGGGGCCCACAGGGACGCCCTCGACCACACCAGTGACCCTCCCTGCCTGGCCGGGGCCCACAGGGACGCCCTCGACCACACCAGTGACCCTCACTGCCTGGCCGAGGCCCACAGGGACGCCCTCGACCACACCAGTGACCCTCCCTGCCTGGCCGGGGCCCACAGGGACGCCCTCGACCACACCAGTGACCCTCACTGCCTGGCCGAGGCCCACAGGGACGCCCTCGACCACACCAGTGACCCTCCCTGCCTGGCCGAGGCCCACAGGGACGCCCTCGACCACACCAGTGACCCTCCCTGCCTGGCCGAGGCCCACAGGGACGCCCTCGACCACACCAGTGACCCTCCCTGCCTGGCCGAGGCCCACAGGGACGCCCTCGACCACACCAGTAACCCTCACTGCCTGGCCGAGGCCCACAGGGACGCCCTCGACCACACCAGTGACCCTCCCTGCCTGGCCGAGGCCCACAGGGACGCCCTCGACCACACCAGTGACCCTCTCTGCCTGGCCGAGGCCCACAGGGACGCCTTCGACCACACCAGTGACCACTCTAGTGCCCTCCAGTATGGTCAGACACAGTAGCAGTCTTCTGTGCGGCACAGTACCTCTATGTATGTGCAGTCATCAATGAATTAATGAATACATAATGCTTCCCGCTGTCGGGGACAGGAAGCCTGCAGTTTTAGGCCTCCATCGAGAGCTAAAACCTTACCCCCCTCCCTACCATACCCCCCCTCCCTACCTTACCCCTCCCCCTCCCTACCTTACCCCTCCCCCTCCCTACCTTACCCCTCCCCCTCCCTACCTTACCCCTCCCCCTCCCTACCTTACCCCTCCCCGTCATTAGTGAGTGCAGTAAGGGGCACCAGCACCCGTGTGCTCCTCACACGTCAATACTGGGTAATGTCCTCAAGTTCAAGTGCACTTCAGAGCTGGCACTGACACACTCTTGCTCTCTCTCCTTGTAGTGTAGGTCTTGTTGCAAGGTCAAGTGTAGGTCTTGTTGCAAGGTCAAGTGTTGGTCTTGTTGCAAGGTCAAGTGTAGGTCTTGTTGCAAGGTCAAGTGTAGGTCTTGTTGCAAGGTCAAGTGTAGGTCATGTTGCAAGGTCAAGTGTTGGTCTTGTTGCAAGGTCAAGTGCAGGTCTTGTTGCAAGGTCAAGTGTAGGTCTTGTTGCAAGGTCAAGTGTAGGTCATGTTGCAAGGTCAAGTGTAGGTCATGTTGCAAGGTCAAGTGTAGGTCTTGTTGCAAGGTCAAGTGTTGGTCTTGTTGCAAGGTCAAGTGCAGGTCTTGTTGCAAGGTCAAGTGTAGGTCTTGTTGCAAGGTCAAGTGTAGGTCTTGTTGCAAGGTCAAGTGTAGGTCTTGTTGCAAGGTCAAGTGTAGGTCTTGTTGCAAGGTCAAGTGTAGGTCTTGTTGCAAGGTCAAGTGTAGGTCTTGTTGCAAGGTCAAGTGTAGGTCTTGTTGCAAGGTCAAGTGTAGGTCTTGTTGCAAGGTCAAGTGTAGGTCTTGTTGCAAGGTCAAGTGTATGTCTTGTTGCAAGGTCAAGTGTAGGTCTTGTTGCAAGGTCAAGTGTAGGTCTTGTTGCAAGGTCAAGTGTAGGTCTTGTTGCAAGGTCAAGTGTAGGTCTTGTTGCAAGGTCAAGTGTAGGTCTTGTTGCAAGGTCAAGTGTAGGTCTTGTTGCAAGGTCAAGTGTAGGTCTTGTTGCAAGGTCAAGTGTAGGTCTTGTTGCAAGGTCAAGTGTAGGTCTTGTTGCAAGGTCAAGTGTAGGTCTTGTTGCAAGGTCAAGTGTAGGTCTTGTTGCAAGGTCAAGTGTAGGTCTTGTTGCAAGGTCAAGTGTTGGTCTTGTTGCAAGGTCAAGTGCAGGTCTTGTTGCAAGGTCAAGTGTTGGTCTTGTTGCAAGGTCAAGTGCAGGTCTTGTTGCAAGGTCAAGTGTAGGTCTTGTTGCAAGGTCACGTGTAGGTCTTGTTGCAAGGTCAAGTGTAGGTCTTGTTGCAAGGTCAAGTGTAGGTCTTGTTGCAAGGTCAAGTGTAGGTCTTGTTGCAAGGTCAAGTGTAGGTCTTGTTGCAAGGTCAAGTGTAGGTCTTGTTGCAAGGTCAAGTGTAGGTCTTGTTGCAAGGTCAAGTGTAGGTCTTGTTGCAAGGTCAAGTGTAGGTCTTGTTGCAAGGTCAAGTGTAGGTCTTGTTGCAAGGTCAAGTGTAGGTCTTGTTGCAAGGTCAAGTGTAGGTCTTGTTGCAAGGTCAAGTGTAGGTCTTGTTGCAAGGTCAAGTGTAGGTCTTGTTGCAAGGTCAAGTGTAGGTCTTGTTGCAAGGTCAAGTGTAGGTCTTGTTGCAAGGTCAAGTGTAGGTCTTGTTGCAAGGTCAAGTGTAGGTCTTGTTGCAAGGTCAAGTGTAGGTCTTGTTGCAAGGTCAAGTGTAGGTCTTGTTGCAAGGTCAAGTGTAGGTCTTGTTGCAAGGTCAAGTGTAGGTCTTGTTGCAAGGTCAAGTGTAGGTCTTGTTGCAAGGTCAAGTGTAGGTCTTGTTGCAAGGTCAAGTGTAGGTCTTGTTGCAAGGTCAAGTGTAGGTCTTGTTGCAAGGTCAAGTGTAGGTCTTGTTGCAAGGTCAAGTGTAGGTCTTGTTGCAAGGTCAAGTGTAGGTCTTGTTGCAAGGTCAAGTGTAGGTCTTGTTGCAAGGTCAAGTGTAGGTCTTGTTGCAAGGTCAATTGTAGGTCTTGTTGCAAGGTCAAGTGTAGGTCTTGTTGCAAGGTCAAGTGTAGGTCTTGTTGCAAGGTCAAGTGTAGGTCTTGTTGCAAGATCAAGTGTAGGTCTTGTTGCAAGGTCAATTGTAGGTCTTGTTGCAAGGTCAATTGTAGGTCTTGTTGCAAGGTCAAGTGTAGGTCTTGTTGCAAGGTCAAGTGTAGGTCTTGTTGCAAGGTCAAGTGTAGGTCTTGTTGCAAGGTCAAGTGTAGGTCTTGTTGCAAGGTCAAGTGTAGGTCTTGTTGCAAGGTCAAGTGTAGGTCTTGTTGCAAGGTCAAGTGTAGGTCTTGTTGCAAGGTCAAGTGTAGGTCTTGTTGCAAGGTCAAGTGTAGGTCTTGTTGCAAGGTCAAGTGTAGGTCTTGTTGCAAGGTCAAGTGTAGGTCTTGTTGCAAGGTCAAGTGTAGGTCTTGTTGCAAGGTCAAGTGTAGGTCTTGTTGCAAGGTCAAGTGTAGGTCTTGTTGCAAGGTCAAGTGTAGGTCTTGTTGACAAGTGCAGCTCTTGTTGCAAGGTCAAGTGTAGGTCTTGTTGCAAGGTCAAGTGTAGGTCTTGTTGACAAGTGCAGCTCTTGTTGCAAGGTCAAGTGTAGGTCTTGTTGCAAGGTCAAGTGTATGTCTTGTTGCAAGGTCAAGTGTAGGTCTTGTTGCAAGGTCAAGTGTAGGTCTTGTTGCAAGGTCAAGTGTAGGTCTTGTTGCAAGGTCAAGTGTAGGTCTTGTTGCAAGGTCAAGTGTAGGTCTTGTTGCAAGGTCAAGTGTAGGTCTTGTTGCAAGGTCAAGTGTAGGTCTTGTTGCAAGGTCAAGTGTAGGTCTTGTTGCAAGGTCAAGTGTAGGTCTTGTTGCAAGGTCAAGTGTAGGTCTTGTTGCAAGGTCAAGTGTAGGTCTTGTTGCAAGGTCAAGTGTAGGTCTTGTTGCAAGGTCAAGTGTAGGTCTTGTTGCAAGGTCAAGTGTAGCTCTTGTTGCAAGGTCAAGTGTAGGTCTTGTTGACAAGTGCAGCTCTTGTTGCAAGGTCAAGTGCAGCTCTTGTTGCAAGGTCAAGTGCAGCTCTTGTTGCAAGGTCAAGTGTAGCTCTTGTTGCAAGGTCAAGTGCAGCTCTTGTTGCAAGGTCAAGTGCAGCTCTTGTTGCAAGGTCAAGTGCAGCTCTTGTTGCAAGGTCAAGTGCAGCTCTTGTTGCAAGGTCAAGTGTAGCTCTTGTTGCAAGGTCAAGTGCAGCTCTTGTTGCAAGGTCAAGTGCAGCTCTTGTTGCAAGACTCAAGGGCGATCTTGTAGTACATTGATGCTCTCAAATTCGCGTCAATTTTTTTCACAAAGAGAGTGGTGGAGGCCACAACCTGTCAGCTGTGTCACAGCATTATACGACAAGAGTATTGGGAAGACGGGACACCACGAGCGTAGCTCTCATCCTGTAACTACACTTAGGTAATTACACACACACACACACACACACACACACACACACACACACACACACACACACACACACACACACACACACACACACACACACACACACACACACACACACACACGTGTGTGCAGATGGAGCCCCCATCTACAAAAACACATAAGGAAGCTCGAAAAAGTGCAGAAGTTTGCAACGAGACTCGTCCCAAAGCTGCGAGGGAACGAAGAGAGACTGAAGGAACTAAACCTGACCATGTTAGAAAGGAGGATATGATACAGATGTATAAAATACATAAAGAGATTGACAAGGTATAAAGAGAGGAAATGTTACAATGAATAACAATAGAACAAGGGAGCACGGATGTAAACTTGAGACTCTGATGTGTCATAGAGATGTTACAACGTTTTCTTTTAGCGTGCGGGTAGTGAGTAAATGGAATGACATAAAGGAGCGGGTTCTAGAGGCTCACTCTATTCATAACTTTAAAAGTAGGTATGATATAGAAATAGGTCAGGAGTCATTGCAATATACAACTAACGGCTAGAAAATCGGGGTCCAAGAGCTAGAGCTCGATCCTGGAAGAACAAACAGGTGAGTACAAATAGGTGAGTACAAACACACACGTTTGTATTCGTATTTGTAGACAAGAATACAAACTGTAGACATACAGGTAAATGGATAATTAAAGTATATTTACGCTAAAAAGGTAGAGGCTATGTTATAAGATGTTCGTTACTCAAGTTAATACAGAATAAATTGAGCCAATTTCATTTGTGTGGAGAATGAAATAGGAAATCCTATCAACTTGGAGTCCAAGAAGTCCCACTAGATTATAAGTGACCCGTAAGAGTGAACCCTTGTGTATGTTGGTGTGTTGAGTCAAGAGTAATGGTGCCAGCGTGCCAACCCGTTCTCGCAAATTTAATAAGTCAATATTGACTTATTAAATATGTGCATAGGTGACATACTTAACATAATAGTTTCCCTTGAAAAGCTTCATAGAAAACACCGACCATACCTAACCTACTTAGTATGTTAAGATAAGCATCTTATTGCTTCGTAATGACAATTATTACCTAACCTATACCTATAATAGGTTAAGTAACAATTGTAATTACGAAGCTATAAGATGCTTATTTTAACATACTAAGTAGGTTAGGTAAGGTCGGTGTTTTCTATGAAGCTTTTCAAGGGAAACTATTATGTTAAGTATGTCACCTATGCACATATTTAATAAGTCAATATTGACTTATTAAATTTGCGAGAACGGGTTGCAGCGTGTTGTGTGCTTCATATGAACTATAACAATGTGTTCAACACTTGAAGGTCCCCGTGGACCTGCACTACACGTTCTCCATTGTTCTCCTTGCACGGGAGAACAATGTAGACGGGGACCAATGTGCCACCTGCCATCTTCTTCACTGAGGTGTGGAGTCCGTGAGGTTATAGCCGGTGTTGTTATGTAGTAACCCGTGAGGAGGTCTCCTCAACACCAGGTGCCACTCACGACACATGTAGTAACCCGTGAGGAGGTCACCTCAACACCAGGTGCCACTCACGACACATGTAGTAACCCGTGAGGAGGTCACCTCAACACCAGGTGCCACTCACGACACATGCAGTAACCCGTGAGGAGGTCACCTCAACACCAGGTGCCACTCACGACACATGCAGTAACCCGTGAGGAGGTCACCTCAACACCAGGTGCCACTCACGACACATGTAGTAACCCGTGAGGAGGTCTCCTCAACACCAGGTGCCACTCACGACACATGTAGTAACCCGTGAGGAGGTCACCTCAACACCAGGTGCCACTCACGACACATGTAGTAACCCGTGAGGAGGTCACCTCAACACCAGGTGCCACTCACGACACATGTAGTAACCCGTGAGGAGGTCACCTCAACACCAGGTGCCACTCACGACACATGTAGTAACCCGTGAGGAGGTCTCCTCAACACCAGGTGCCACTCACGACACATGTAGTAACCCGTGAGGAGGTCTCCTCAACACCAGGTGCCACTCACGACACATGTAGTAACCCGTGAGGAGGTCTCCTCAACACCAGGTGCCACTCACGACACATGTAGTAACCCGTGAGGAGGTCACCTCAACACCAGGTGCCACTCACGACACATGTAGTAACCCGTGAGGAGGTCTCCTCAACACCAGGTGCCACTCACGACACATGTAGTAACCCGTGAGGAGGTCACCTCAACACCAGGTGCCACTCACGACACATGTAGTAACCCGTGAGGAGGTCTCCTCAACACCAGGTGCCACTCACGACACATGTAGTAACCCGTGAGGAGGTCACCTCAACACCAGGTGCCACTCACGACACATGTAGTAACCCGTGAGGAGGTCACCTCAACACCAGGTGCCACTCACGACACATGTAGTAACCCGTGAGGAGGTCACCTCAACACCAGGTGCCACTCACGACACATGTAGTAACCCGTGAGGAGGTCTCCTCAACACCAGGTGCCACTCACGACACATGTAGTAACCCGTGAGGAGGTCACCTCAACACCAGGTGCCACTCACGACACATGTAGTAACCCGTGAGGAGGTCTCCTCAACACCAGGTGCCACTCACGACACATGTAGTAACCCGTGAGGAGGTCACCTCAACACCAGGTGCCACTCACGACACATGTAGTAACCCGTGAGGAGGTCTCCTCAACACCAGGTGCCACTCACGACACATGTAGTAACCCGTGAGGAGGTCACCTCAACACCAGGTGCCACTCACGACACATGTAGTAACCCGTGAGGAGGTCACCTCAACACCAGGTGCCACTCACGACACATGTAGTAACCCGTGAGGAGGTCACCTCAACACCAGGTGCCACTCACGACACATGTAGTAACCCGTGAGGAGGTCACCTCAACACCAGGTGCCACTCACGACACATGTAGTAACCCGTGAGGAGGTCTCCTCAACACCAGGTGCCACTCACGACACATGTAGTAACCCGTGAGGAGGTCACCTCAACACCAGGTGCCACTCACGACACATGTAGTAACCCGTGAGGAGGTCACCTCAACACCAGGTGCCACTCACGACACATGTAGTAACCCGTGAGGAGGTCACCTCAACACCAGGTGCCACTCACGACACATGTAGTAACCCGTGAGGAGGTCACCTCAACACCAGGTGCCACTCACGACACATGTAGTAACCCGTGAGGAGGTCACCTCAACACCAGGTGCCACTCACGACACATGTAGTAACCCGTGAGGAGGTCTCCTCAACACCAGGTGCCACTCACGACACATGTAGTAACCCGTGAGGAGGTCACCTCAACACCAGGTGCCACTCACGACACATGTAGTAACCCGTGAGGAGGTCACCTCAACACCAGGTGCCACTCACGACACATGTAGTAACCCGTGAGGAGGTCACCTCAACACCAGGTGCCACTCACGACACATGTAGTAACCCGTGAGGAGGTCTACCTCAAC
This sequence comes from Procambarus clarkii, assembly GCF_040958095.1. NCBI lineage: Eukaryota > Metazoa > Arthropoda > Malacostraca > Decapoda > Cambaridae > Procambarus > Procambarus clarkii. The sequence goes on from NC_091193.1 coordinate 26,943,715, forward strand.
ACCAGGTGCCACTCACGACACATGTAGTAACCCGTGAGGAGGTCACCTCAACACCAGGTGCCACTCACGACACATGTAGTAACCCGTGAGGAGGTCACCTCAACACCAGGTGCCACTCACGACACATGTAGTAACCCGTGAGGAGGTCTCCTCAACACCAGGTGCCACTCACGACACATGTAGTAACCCGTGAGGAGGTCTCCTCAACACCAGGTGCCACTCACGACACATGTAGTAACCCGTGAGGAGGTCACCTCAACACCAGGTGCCACTCACGACACATGTAGTAACCCGTGAGGAGGTCACCTCAACACCAGGTGCCACTCACGACACATGTAGTAACCCGTGAGGAGGTCACCTCAACACCAGGTGCCACTCACGACACATGTAGTAACCCGTGAGGAGGTCACCTCAACACCAGGTGCCACTCACGACACATGTAGTAACCCGTGAGGAGGTCACCTCAACACCAGGTGCCACTCACGACACATGTAGTAACCCGTGAGGAGGTCACCTCAACACCAGGTGCCACTCACGACACATGTAGTAACCCGTGAGGAGGTCACCTCAACACCAGGTGCCACTCACGACACATGTAGTAACCCGTGAGGAGGTCACCTCAACACCAGGTGCCACTCACGACACATGTAGTAACCCGTGAGGAGGTCTCCTCAACACCAGGTGCCACTCACGACACATGTAGTAACCCGTGAGGAGGTCACCTCAACACCAGGTGCCACTCACGACACATGTAGTAACCCGTGAGGAGGTCACCTCAACACCAGGTGCCACTCACGACACATGTAGTAACCCGTGAGGAGGTCACCTCAACACCAGGTGCCACTCACGACACATGTAGTAACCCGTGAGGAGGTCACCTCAACACCAGGTGCCACTCACGACACATGTAGTAACCCGTGAGGAGGTCACCTCAACACCAGGTGCCACTCACGACACATGTAGTAACCCGTGAGGAGGTCACCTCAACACCAGGTGCCACTCACGACACATGTAGTAACCCGTGAGGAGGTCACCTCAACACCAGGTGCCACTCACGACACATGTAGTAACCCGTGAGGAGGTCACCTCAACACCAGGTGCCACTCACGACACATGTAGTAACCCGTGAGGAGGTCACCTCAACACCAGGTGCCACTCACGACACATGTAGTAACCCGTGAGGAGGTCACCTCAACACCAGGTGCCACTCACGACACATGTAGTAACCCGTGAGGAGGTCACCTCAACACCAGGTGCCACTCACGACACATGTAGTAACCCGTGAGGAGGTCTCCTCAACACCAGGTGCCACTCACGACACATGTAGTAACCCGTGAGGAGGTCACCTCAACACCAGGTGCCACTCACGACACATGTAGTAACCCGTGAGGAGGTCACCTCAACACCAGGTGCCACTCACGACACATGTAGTAACCCGTGAGGAGGTCACCTCAACACCAGGTGCCACTCACGACACATGTAGTAACCCGTGAGGAGGTCACCTCAACACCAGGTGCCACTCACGACACATGTAGTAACCCGTGAGGAGGTCACCTCAACACCAGGTGCCACTCACGACACATGTAGTAACCCGTGAGGAGGTCACCTCAACACCAGGTGCCACTCACGACACATGTAGTAACCCGTGAGGAGGTCACCTCAACACCAGGTGCCACTCACGACACATGTAGTAACCCGTGAGGAGGTCACCTCAACACCAGGTGCCACTCACGACACATGTAGTAACCCGTGAGGAGGTCACCTCAACACCAGGTGCCACTCACGACACATGTAGTAACCCGTGAGGAGGTCACCTCAACACCAGGTGCCACTCACGACACATGTAGTAACCCGTGAGGAGGTCACCTCAACACCAGGTGCCACTCACGACACATGTAGTAACCCGTGAGGAGGTCACCTCAACACCAGGTGCCACTCACGACACATGTAGTAACCCGTGAGGAGGTCACCTCAACACCAGGTGCCACTCACGACACATGTAGTAACCCGTGAGGAGGTCACCTCAACACCAGGTGCCACTCACGACACATGTAGTAACCCGTGAGGAGGTCACCTCAACACCAGGTGCCACTCACGACACATGTAGTAACCCGTGAGGAGGTCACCTCAACACCAGGTGCCACTCACGACACATGTAGTAACCCGTGAGGAGGTCACCTCAACACCAGGTGCCACTCACGACACATGTAGTAACCCGTGAGGAGGTCACCTCAACACCAGGTGCCACTCACGACACATGTAGTAACCCGTGCAGGAGGTCTCCTCAACACCAGGTGCCACTCACGACACATGTAGTAACCCGTGAGGAGGTCACCTCAACACCAGGTGCCACTCACGACACATGTAGTAACCCGTGAGGAGGTCACCTCAACACCAGGTGCCACTCACGACACATGTAGTAACCCGTGAGGAGGTCACCTCAACACCAGGTGCCACTCACGACACATGTAGTAACCCGTGAGGAGGTCACCTCAACACCAGGTGCCACTCACGACACATGTAGTAACCCGTGAGGAGGTCACCTCAACACCAGGTGCCACTCACGACACATGTAGTAACCCGTGAGGAGGTCTCCTCAACACCAGGTGCCACTCACGACACATGTAGTAACCCGTGAGGAGGTCTCACTCAACACCAGGTGCCACTCACGACACATGTAGTAACCCGTGAGGAGGTCACCTCAACACCAGGTGCCACTCACGACACATGTAGTAACCCGTGAGGAGGTCTCCTCAACACCAGGTGCCACTCACGACACATGTAGTAACCCGTGAGGAGGTCACCTCAACACCAGGTGCCACTCACGACACATGTAGTAACCCGTGAGGAGGTCTCCTCAACACCAGGTGCCACTCACGACACATGTAGTAACCCGTGAGGAGGTCACCTCAACACCAGGTGCCACTCACGACACATGTAGTAACCCGTGAGGAGGTCTCCTCAAACACCCAGGTGCCACTCACGACACATGTAGTAACCCGTGAGGAGGTCACCTCAACACCAGGTGCCACTCACGACACATGTAGTAACCCGTGAGGAGGTCACCTCAACACCAGGTGCCACTCACGACACATGTAGTAACCCGTGAGGAGGTCACCTCAACACCAGGTGCCACTCACGACACATGTAGTAACCCGTGAGGAGGTCTCACCTCAACACCAGGTGCCACTCACGACACATGTAGTAACCCGTGAGGAGGTCTCCTCAACACCAGGTGCCACTCACAACACACTCTCACCAACCTCTTGTCTCAAATATATGAATAACTGATTCGTAACGTTTATTAGATTAGGAATTATTATATTTATCCATTTACATGTAATACAGATCATAGTGTGCTTTGCATTACCTAAGGTTATTGTAAGAGGGAGAGTATGATACATGTGTCTTGGAGGAGCAGCGGTATCCCTGTATGATACATGTGTCTTGGAGGAGCAGCGGTATTCCTGTATGATACATGTGTCTTGGAGGAGCAGCGGTATTCCTGTATGATACATGTGTCTTGGAGGAGCAGCGGTATCCCTGTATGATACATGTGTCTTGGAGGAGCAGCGGTATCCCTGTATGATACATGTGTCTTGGAGGAGCAGCGGTATTCCTGTATGATACATGTGTCTTGGAGGAGCAGCGGTATTCCTGTATGATACATGTGTCTTGGAGGAGTAGCGGTATTCCTGTATGATACATGTGTCTTGGAGGAGTAGCGGTATTCCTGTATGATACATGTGTCTTGGAGGAGTAGCGGTATTCCTGTATGATACATGTGTCTTGGAGGAGCAGCGGTATTCCTGTATGATACATGTGTCTTGGAGGAGTAGCGGTATTCCTGTATGATACATGTGTCTTGGAGGAGTAGCGGTATTCCTGTATGATACATGTGTCTTGGAGGAGTAGCGGTATCCCTGTATGATACATGTGTCTTGGAGGAGTAGCGGTATCCCTGTATGATACATGTGTCTTGGAGGAGCAGCGGTATCCCTGTATGATACATGTGTCTTGGAGGAGCAGCGGTATCCCTGTATGACACATGTGTCTTGGAGGAGTAGCGGTATCCCTGTATGATACATGTGTCTTGGAGGAGCAGCGGTATCCCTGTATGATACATGTGTCTTGGAGGAGCAGCGGTATCCCTGTATGATACATGTGTCTTGGAGGAGCAGCGGTATCCCTGTATGATACATGTGTCTTGGAGGAGCAGCGGTATCCCTGTGTGATACATGTGTCTTGGAGGAGCAGCGGTATTCCTGTTGAAGGATACATGTGTCTTGGAGGAGCAGCGGTATTCCTGTATGATACATGTGTCTTGGAGGAGCAGCGGTATCCCTGTATGATACATGTGTCTTGGAGGAGTAGCGGTATCCCTGTATGATACATGTGTCTTGGAGGAGCAGCGGTATCCCTGTATGATACATGTGTCTTGGAGGAGCAGCGGTATCCCTGTATGATACATGTGTCTTGGAGGAGCAGCGGTATCCCTGTATGATACATGTGTCTTGGAGGAGCAGCGGTATCCCTGTATGATACATGTGTCTTGGAGGAGCAGCGGTATTCCTGTTGAAGGATACATGTGTCTTGGAGGAGCAGCGGTATTCCTGTTGAAGGATACATGTGTCTTGGAGGAGCAGCGGTATCCCTGTATGATACATGTGTCTTGGAGGAGCAGCGGTATTCCTGTTGAAGGATACATGTGTCTTGGAGGAGCAGCGGTATCCCTGTATGATACATGTGTCTTGGAGGAGTAGCGGTATTCCTGTATGATACATGTGTCTTGGAGGAGTAGTGGTATTCCTGTATGATACATGTGTCTTGGAGGAGCAGCGGTATCCCTGTTGAAGGATACATGTGTCTTGGAGGAGCAGCGGTATCCCTGTATGATACATGTGTCTTGGAGGAGCAGCGGTATCCCTGTTGAAGGATACATGTGTCTTGGAGGAGTAGCGGTATCCCTGTATGATACATGTGTCTTGGAGGAGCAGCGGTATCCCTGTATGATACATGTGTCTTGGAGGAGCAGCGGTATCCCTGTTGAAGGATACATGTGTCTTGGAGGAGCAGCGGTATCCCTGTATGATACATGTGTCTTGGAGGAGCAGCGGTATTCCTGTTGAAGGATACATGTGTCTTGGAGGAGTAGCGGTATCCCTGTATGATACATGTGTCTTGGAGGAGCAGCGGTATCCCTGTTGAAGGATACATGTGTCTTGGAGGAGCAGCGGTATCCCTGTATGATACATGTGTCTTGGAGGAGCAGCGGTATCCCTGTTGAAGGATACATGTGTCTTGGAGGAGTAGCGGTATCCCTGTATAATACATGTGTCTTGGAGGAGCAGCGGTATTCCTGTTGACGGATACATGTGTGAGGGAGCACCCGAGTGCCAGCCAGGAGGCGTCAAGTGCCACTTGGGAGGCCTGGCGAGGCGTGACAGGATATTGTGGGAGTAAGGATACCAACCTTGTGGAGTGAGTGAGGTGATGGAGTATGGTGCTGGCGCTCTCCGTGGCCCCGACCTGTCTTGGGAGTCGTGGGTCGTCACTATACATGTGTGCATGATTGGGCGGCTTGCCAAATATGTTTCTGCATACTGTGTATTGTTTAGTTCTTGTGACTTACCAGTTACTGAGGGGAGGAGAGTGAGTCACCCCCCCCCCCACACACCCACACACACGGTGTACATGCGGCCTGCTGCCAAGTTTCTGCATGTCAGTTACTGTACTTCTTGTATATGTCAGTATGTCACTTATAGGCTTACATTATGAACACTGTGCTACCTATACCTTATACTTTCAACTGTGAGGGAACATTAAGTTAATGGTCTTGTGTAACAGCCACGCAGCCAGTCAGTCGTGTAACTCAGTCCTCTGTATATTTTCTTTTTTGGAGTAAAGTGGAAGGAGAGGTATGGGTGAAGGGAAGTTTAGAAGTGGGAAATACAGTGAGAGGTATGACAGCAGGCGGCGGGCTGTCCGCCTTGCTGACACGATGTGTGGGTGTTGGCAGCTAAGCTAAGCTGGCTCCCTCTTGTCAGGGAGCTGTGAGTGTGTGAGGTTCTTCACATGTGTTTCACCATATATGGATGTCCATAGATGAATACTGTGTAGCATTCATATATACACACTCCGATGCTTCCACACATGTTGTTCTGTTTAAGGCTATTTATTTTATTATTATTTATTGATTTATATATGTATACGTATATGTATATATATATATATATATATATATATATATATATATATATATATAATATATTTATATATATATATATATATATATATATATATATATATATATATATATATATATATATATATATATATATATATATATATATATATACACACACATATACATGCATACTCAATTTTCCAATTATTTGGGGAAGGATTTCTGGTCACTATTCTTCTGGGAATTATGTACTGTGAGGCGGGGTTTTCATCTAGTAAATCACGGCTCTTGGGCCACCAGCTGTGGGAGCGGGGCGTCTCATCTTGGGCCACCAGCTGTGGGAGCGGGGCGTCTCATCTTGGGCCACCAGCTGTGGGAGCGGGGCGTCTCATCTTGGGCCACCAGCTGTGGGAGCGGGGCGTCTCATCTTGGGCCACCAGCTGTGGGAGCGGGGCGTCTCATCTTGGGCCACCAGCTGTGGGAGTGTGGCGTCTCATCTTGGGCCACCAGCTGTGGGAGCGGGGCGTCTCATCTTGGGGCACCAGCTGTGGGAGCGGGGCGTCTCATCTTGGGCCACCAGCTGTGGGAGCGGGGCGTCTCATCTTGGGCCACCAGCTGTGGGAGCGGGGCGTCTCATCTTGGGCCACCAGCTGTGGGAGCGGGGCGTCTCATCTTGGGCCACCAGCTGTGGGAGTGGGGCGTCTCATCTTGGGCCACCAGCTGTGGGAGTGGGGCGTCTCATCTTGGGCCACCAGCTGTGGGAGCGGGGTGTCTCATCTTGGGCCACCAGCTGTGGGAGCGGGGCGTCTCATCTTGGGCCACCAGCTGTGGGAGTGTGGCGTCTCATCTTGGGCCACCAGCTGTGGGAGCGGGGCGTCTCATCTTGGGGCACCAGCTGTGGGAGCGGGGCGTCTCATCTTGGGCCACCAGCTGTGGGAGCGGGGCGTCTCATCTTGGGCCACCAGCTGTGGGAGCGGGGCGTCTCATCTTGGGCCACCAGCTGTGGGAGTGGGGCGTCTCATCTTGGGCCACCAGCTGTGGGAGTGGGGCGTCTCATCTTGGGCCACCAACTGTGGGAGCGGGGCGTCTCATCTTGGGCCACCAACTGTGGGAGCGGGGCGTCTCACCTTGGGCCACCAGCTGTGGGAGCGGGGCGTCTCATCTTGGGCCACCAGATGTGGAAGTGGGGCGTCTCATCTTGGGCCACCAACTGTGGGAGCGGGGCGTCTCATCTTGGGCCACCAGCTGTGGGAGTGTGGCGTCTCATCTTGGGCCACCAACTGTGGGAGCGGGGCGTCTCATCTTGGGCCACCAGATGTGGAAGTGGGGCGTCTCATCTTGGGCCACCAGCTGTGGGAGTGGGGCGTCTCATCTTGGGCCACCAGCTGTGGGAGCGGGGCGTCTCATCTTGGGCCACCAGCTGTGGGAGTGGGGCGTCTCATCTTGGGCCACCAACTGTGGGAGCGGGGCGTCTCACCTTGGGCCACCAGCTGTGGGAGCGGGGCGTCTCATCTTGGGCCACCAACTGTGGGAGCGGGGCGTCTCATCTTGGGCCACCAACTGTGGGAGCGGGGCGTCTCACCTTGGGCCACCAGCTGTGGGAGCGGGGCGTCTCATCTTGGGCCACCAGATGTGGAAGTGGGGCGTCTCATCTTGGGCCACCAACTGTGGGAGCGGGGCGTCTCATCTTGGGCCACCAGCTGTGGGAGTGTGGCGTCTCATCTTGGGCCACCAACTGTGGGAGCGGGGCGTCTCATCTTGGGCCACCAACTGTGGGAGCGGGGCGTCTCATCTTGGGCCACCAACTGTGGGAGCGGGGCGTCTCACCTTGGGCCACCAGCTGTGGGAGCGGGGTGTCTCATCTTGGGCCACCAGCTGTGGGAGCGGGGCGTCTCATCTTGGGCCACCAGATGTGGAAGTGGGGCGTCTCATCTTGGGCCACCAACTGTGGGAGCGGGGCGTCTCATCTTGGGCCACCAGCTGTGGGAGTGTGGCGTCTCATCTTGGGCCACCAACTGTGGGAGCGGGGCGTCTCATCTTGGGCCACCAACTGTGGGAGCGGGGCGTCTCACCTTGGGCCACCAGCTGTGGGAGCGGGGTGTCTCATCTTGGGCCACCAGCTGTGGGAGCGGGGCGTCTCATCTTGGGCCACCAGCTGTGGGAGCGGGGCGTCTCATCTTGGGCCACCAGCTGTGGGAGTGGAGCGTCTCATCTTGGGCCACATGCTGTGGGAGTGGAGCGTCTCATCTTGGGCCACCAGCTGTGGGAGCGGGGCGTCTCATCTTGGGCCACCAGCTGATGGAGCGGGGCATCTCATCTTGGGCCACCAGCTGTGGGAGCGGGGCGTCTCATCTTGGGCCACCAGCTGTGGGAGTGGAGCGTCTCATCTTGGGCCACCAGCTGTGGGAGCGGGGCGTCTCATCTTGGGCCACCAACTATGGGAGCGGGGCATCTCATCTTGGGCCACCAGCTGTGGGAGCGGGGCGTCTCATCTTGGGCCACCAGCTGTGGGAGTGGAGCGTCTCATCTTGGGCCACCAGCTGTGGGAGCGGGGCGTCTCATCTTGGGCCACCAGCTGTGGGAGCGGGGCATCTCATCTTGGGCCACCAGCTGTGGGAGTGGAGCGTCTCATCTTGGGCCACCAGCTGTGGGAGCGGGGCGTCTCATCTTGGGCCACCAGCTGTGGGAGCGGGGCGTCTCATCTTGGGCCACCAGCTGTGGGAGCGGGGCGTCTCATCTTGGGCCACCAGCTATGGGAGCGGGGCGTCTCATCTTGGGCCACCAGCTGTGGGAGCGGGGCGTCTCATCTTGGGCCACCAGCTGTGGGAGCGGGGCGTCTCATCTTGGGCCACCAGCTATGGGAGCGGGGCGTCTCATCTTGGGCCACCAGCTGTGGGAGCGGGGCGTCTCATCTTGGGCCACCAACTATGGGAGCGGGGCATCTCATCTTGGGCCACCAGCTGTGGGAGCGGGGCGTCTCATCTTGGGCCACCAGCTGTGGGAGTGGAGCGTCTCATCTTGGGCCACCAGCTGTGGGAGCGGGGCGTCTCATCTTGGGCCACCAGCTGTGGGAGCGGGGCGTCTCATCTTGGGCCACCAGCTATGGGAGCGGGGCGTCTCATCTTGGGCCACCAGCTGTGGGAGCGGGGCGTCTCATCTTGGGCCACCAACTATGGGAGCGGGGCGTCTCATCTTGGGCCACCAGCTGTGGGAGCGGGGCGTCTCATCTTGGGCCACCAACTATGGGAGCGGGGCATCTCATCTTGGGCCATCAGCTGTGGGAGCGGGGCGTCTCATCTTGGGCCACCAGCTGTGGGAGTGGAGCGTCTCATCTTGGGCCACCAGCTGTGGGAGCGGGGCGTCTCATCTTGGGCCACCAACTGTGGGAGCGGGGCGTCTCATCTTGGGCCACCAGCTATGGGAGCGGGGCGTCTCATCTTGGGCCACCAGCTGTGGGAGCGGGGCGTCTCATCTTGGGCCACCAACTATGGGAGCGGGGCATCTCATCTTGGGCCACCAGCTGTGGGAGTGGGGCGTCTCATCTTGGGCCACCAGCTGTGGGAGCGGGGTGTCTCATCTTGGACCACCAGCTGTGGGAGCGGGGCGTCTCATCTTGGGCCACCAGATGTGGGAGTGGGGTGTCTCATCTTGGGCCACCAGCTGTGGGAGCGGGGCGTCTCATCTTGGGCCATCAGCTGTGGGAGCGGGGCGTCTCATCTTGGGCCACCAGCTGTGGGAGCGGGGCGTCTCATCTTGGGCCACCAGCTGTGAGAGCGGGGCGTCTCATCTTGGCCATCAGCTGTGGGAGCGGGGCGTCTCATCTTGGGCCACCAGCTGTGGGAGCGGGGCGTCTCATCTTGGGCCACCAGCTGTGAGAGTGGGGCGTCTCATCTTGGGCCATCAGCTGTGGGAGCGGGGCGTCTCATCTTGGGCCACCAGCTGTGGGAGCGGGGCGTCTCATCTTGGGCCACCAGCTGTGGGAGCGGGGCGTCTCATCTTGGGCCATCAGCTGTGGGAGCGGGGCGTCTCATCTTGGGCCACCAGCTGTGGGAGCGGGGCGTCTCATCTTGGGCCACCAGCTGTGAGAGCGGGGCGTCTCATCTTGGGCCATCAGCTGTGGGAGCGGGGCGTCTCATCTTGGGCCACCAGCTGTGGGAGCGGGGCGTCTCATCTTGGGCCACGAGCTGTGAGAGTGGGGCGTCTCATCTTGGGCCATCAGCTGTGGGAGCGGGGCGTCTCATCTTGGGCCACCAGCTGTGGGAGCGGGGCGTCTCATCTTGGGCCACCAGCTGTGGGAGCGGGGCGTCTCATCTTGGGCCACCAGCTGTGGGAGTGGAGCGTCTCATCTTGGGCCACCAGCTGTGGGAGTGGGGCGTCTCATCATGGAGCAATCTTTCAAACATTGGGTCCTCTAACATTTCGATGGTGTTCCACACCCTGATGGCTTGGTGCTGCAGTCTGATGTTTAGTGGCTGTATGTTCAGGAGTTCGTGGAGCTCCTGGATTGTCTGATCATATGGTCTTTTGCGCTCATCCGTCCACCCGTGTTGTGTTATGAGTTGTAGAAGGTTGTTATATCTGGTTTGCTGTGTTGTGGTTGTCTCAGTGGCTGGGGGTGTGGGAGCGTTATACGGTGAGCTACGGGGAAGTGATCATTCATGCATGTTTCTATGGTGCTAATCCATGTATTTAACTCAGCGTTTATGCATGATGTTTCCTTTACATTAAAGTCTGTGACACTGATTTCCTGTGCACTGCTTTTGAACACTTCCCAGTCAGTTTTATTGTATTGAAGTCTTGGTGGTGAGGGTTTCTGAATAGTGTTAGTTGACAGCGTCATTATTATTGGTAGGTGGTCGCTTGTGCTCACAGGGCCCCTTTCTATGTGGGTGTTTAGGAAGTGGTGGCTGTTTGACAGTATTATGTCTGGTTTACCACTGCGGCCTTGTCTGACGTAGGTTGGGAAGTCTGGGCCCTGTGTAGATGTGGCATCAGTCAGAGCCAGGATAGGCCTACCTCCCCCAGCCTGTGTGGAGCCCTAGTGCCAGATACTCTGTAATTAGTTAGTACTGCTTCATTTACTCAGATGTTGGTCCAGTAGTAATCAGTTGATTTTGCTTGACCGTTTCTTTGTAAATGAAGGCTAGCTTTCCCGAGATAGCTTAGTATGGAAATTACTAGGCCCAGGACGTTCGAACGGATTTGTTTGAACGCAGGCTGCATGCAGGCAGTCGCGCGGACTGTGTGGGGTTAGTTGTAACTTTGGAGCTGCTGTGTGGGGTTAGGTGTACCCCTGGAGCTGCTGTGTGGGGTTAGGTGTACCCCTGGAGCTGCTGTGTGGGGTTAGGTGTACCCCTGGAGCTGCTGTGTGGGGTTAGGTATACCCCTGGAGCTGCTGTGTGGGGTTAGGTATACCCCTGGAGGTGCTGTGTGGTGGCTGGGGTGGTGATCATGTAGACATGCTGGTTGAGTATCATAGCCATCAATTTAACATTCCCCGGTTGAGTGGGACATCCTTATTATTGTGTTTTGCTACAGATAGCCTGGTGCACGGCTCCCTTCCTCAGCAGGTCACTAGTGGTGTTCATTAAGTGTTGATGGTGGGTGAGCTGATCTTATTTGTATATGAGGAGTCTTGGTGATTATACTGGGGCAAGTAGCACTAGTGTTTTAATAGTAACCTGTTTTACATGCCCAAGTACAGTGCTGAGGGTGACTACTGAGTCCCTGGGCTCTCCAGGTGTGATCGCATCCCACTCTATAACACACACCTCTAGTGCATATAAATAAAATATATATTTATAATAATATATTTCACATATATTTGATCTCTGAAAATACCAATTGTTTCTAGAACTCCAAGGCTGTCTAGAGCAGAACTCCAAGGCTGTCTAGAGCAGAACTCCAAGGCTGTCTAGAGCAGAACTCCAAGGTTGTCTAGAGCAGAACTCCAAGGCTGTCTAGAGCAGAACTCCAAGGTTGTCTAGAGCAGAACTCCAAGGTTGTCTAGAGCAGAACTCCAAGGCTGTCTAGAGCAGAACTCCAAGGTTGTCTAGAGCAGAACTCCAAGGTTGTCTAGAGCAGAACTCCAAGGCTGTCTAGAGCAGAAATTCAAGGTTGTCTAGAGCAGAAATCCAAGGTTGTCTAGAGCAGAAATCCAAGGTTGTCTAGAGCAGAAATTCAAGGCTGTCTAGAGCAGAACTCCAAGGCTGTCTAAAGCAGAAATTCAAGGCTGTCTAGAGCAGAACTCCAAGGTTGTCTAGAGCAGAAATCCAAGGCTGTCTAGAGCAGAACTCCAAGGTTGTCTAGAGCAGAACTCCAAGGCTGTCTAGAGCAGAAATCCAAGGTTGTCTAGAGCAGAACTCCAAGGCTGTCTAGAGCAGAAATCCAAGGTTGTCTAGAGCAGAACTCCAAGGCTGTCTAGAGCAGAAATCCAAGGTTGTCTAGAGCAGAAATCCAAGGTTGTCTAGAGCAGAAATCCAAGGCTGTCTAGAGCAGAAATTCAAGGCTGTCTAGAGCAGAAATTAAAAGGTTGTCTAGAGCAGAAATTCAAGGTTGTCTAGAGCAGAAATTTAAGGTTGTCTAGAGCAGAACTCCAAGGCTGTCTAGAGCAGAATTCCAAGGCTGTCTAGAGCAGAACTCCAAGGCTGTCTAGAACAGAAATCCAAGGCTGTCTAGAGCAGAAATTCAAGGTTGTCTAGAGCAGAAATTCAAGGCTGTCTAGAGCAGAAATTAAAAGGTTGTCTAGAGCAGAAATTCAAGGCTGTCTAGAGCAGAAATTCAAGGTTGTCTAGAGCAGAAATTCAAGGTTGTCTAGAGCAGAACTCCAAGGCTGTCTAGAGCAGAACTCCAAGGCTGTCTAGAGCAGAACTCCAAGGCTGTCTAGAGCAGAACTCCAAGGCTGTCTAGAGCAGAACTCCAAGGTTGTCTAGAGCAGAACTCCAAGGCTGTCTAGAGCAGAACTCCAAGGCTGTCTAGAGCAGAACTCCAAGGCTGTCTAGAGCAGAACTCCAAGGTTGTCTAGAGCAGAACTCCAAGGTTGTCTAGAGCAGAACTCCAAGGTTGTCTAGAGCAGAACTCCAAGGTTGTCTAGAGCAGAACTCCAAGGCTGTCTAGAGCAGAACTCCAAGGTTGTCTAGAGCAGAACTCCAAGGTTGTCTAGAGCAGAACTCCAAGGTTGTCTAGAGCAGAACTCCAAGGCTGTCTAGAGCAGAACTCCAAGGTTGTCTAGAGCAGAACTCCAAGGTTGTCTAGAGCAGAACTCCAAGGCTGTCTAGAGCAGAACTCCAAGGCTGTCTAGAGCAGAACTCCAAGGTTGTCTAGAGCAGAATTCCAAGGTTGTCTAGAGCAGAACTCCAAGGCTGTCTAGAGCAGAACTCCAAGGTTGTCTAGAGCAGAACTCCAAGGTTGTCTAGAGCAGAACTCCAAGGCTGTCTAGAGCAGAACTCCAAGGCTGTCTAGAGCAGAACTCCAAGGTTGTCTAGAGCAGAACTCCAAGGTTGTCTAGAGCAGAACTCCAAGGTTGTCTAGAGCAGAACTCCAAGGCTGTCTAGAGCAGAACTCCAAGGTTGTCTAGAGCAGAACTCCAAGGTTGTCTAGAGCAGAACTCCAAGGCTGTCTAGAGCAGAACTCCAAGGTTGTCTAGAGCAGAACTCCAAGGCTGTCTAGAGCAGAACTCCAAGGCTGTCTAGAGCAGAACTCCAAGGTTGTCTAGAGCAGAACTCCAAGGCTGTCAAGAGCAGAACTCCAAGGCTGTCTAGAGCAGAACTCCAAGGTTGTCTAGAGCAGAACTCCAAGGCTGTCTAGAGCAGAACTCCAAGGTTGTCTAGAGCAGAACTCCAAGGTTGTCTAGAGCAGAACTCCAAGGCTGTCTAGAGCAGAACTCCAAGGCTGTCTAGAGCAGAACTCCAAGGTTGTCTAGAGCAGAACTCCAAGGTTGTCTAGAGCAGAACTCCAAGGTTGTCTAGAGCAGAACTCCAAGGTTGTCTAGAGCAGAACTCCAAGGCTGTCTAGAACAGAACTCCAAGGCTGTCTAGAGCAGAACTCCAAGGCTGTCTAGAGCAGAACTCCAAGGCTGTCTAGAGCAGAACTCCAAGGTTGTCTAGAGCAGAACTCCAAGGTTGTCTAGAGCAGAACTCCAAGGTTGTCTAGAGCAGAACTCCAAGGTTGTCTAGAGCAGAACTCCAAGGTTGTCTAGAGCAGAACTCCAAGGCTGTCTAGAGCAGAACTCCAAGGTTGTCTAGAGCAGAACTCCAAGGCTGTCTAGAGCAGAACTCCAAGGCTGTCTAGAGCAGAACTCCAAGGTTGTCTAGAGCAGAACTCCAAGGTTGTCTAGAGCAGAACTCCAAGGTTGTCTAGAGCAGAACTCCAAGGTTGTCTAGAGCAGAACTCCAAGGTTGTCTAGAGCAGAACTCCAAGGCTGTCTAGAGCAGAACTCCAAGGCTGTCTAGAGCAGAACTCCAAGGTTGTCTAGAGCAGAACTCCAAGGTTGTCTAGAGCAGAACTCCAAGGTTGTCTAGAGCAGAACTCCAAGGTTGTCTAGAGCAGAACTCCAAGGTTGTCTAGAGCAGAACTCCAAGGCTGTCTAGAGCAGAACTCCAAGGCTGTCTAGAGCAGAACTCCAAGGCTGTCTAGAGCAGAACTCCAAGGTTGTCTAGAGCAGAACTCCAAGGCTGTCTAGAGCAGAACTCCAAGGTTGTCTAGAGCAGAACTCCAAGGCTGTCTAGAGCAGAACTCCAAGGTTGTCTAGAGCAGAACTCCAAGGTTGTCTAGAGCAGAACTCCAAGGCTGTCTAGAGCAGAACTCCAAGGTTGTCTAGAGCAGAACTCCAAGGTTGTCTAGAGCAGAACTCCAAGGCTGTCTAGAGCAGAACTCCAAGGCTGTCTAGAGCAGAACTCCAAGGCTGTCTAGAGCAGAACTCCAAGGTTGTCTAGAGCAGAACTCCAAGGCTGTCTAGAGCAGAACTCCAAGGTTGTCTAGAGCAGAACTCCAAGGTTGTCTAGAGCAGAACTCCAAGGTTGTCTAGAGCAGAACTCCAAGGCTGTCTAGAGCAGAACTCCAAGGTTGTCTAGAGCAGAACTCCAAGGTTGTCTAGAGCAGAACTCCAAGGTTGTCTAGAGCAGAACTCCAAGGCTGTCTAGAGCAGAACTCCAAGGTTGTCTAGAGCAGAACTCCAAGGTTGTCTAGAGCAGAACTCCAAGGCTGTCTAGAGCAGAACTCCAAGGTTGTCTAGAGCAGAACTCCAAGGTTGTCTAGAGCAGAACTCCAAGGTTGTCTAGAGCAGAACTCCAAGGTTGTCTAGAGCAGAACTCCAAGGTTGTCTAGAGCAGAACTCCAAGGATTGTCTAGAGCAGAACTCCAAGGCTGTCTAGAGCAGAACTCCAAGGCTGTCTAGAGCAGAACTCCAAGGCTGTCTAGAGCAGAACTCCAAGGCTGTCTAGAGCAGAACTCCAAGGTTGTCTAGAGCAGAACTCCAAGGCTGTCTAGAGCAGAACTCCAAGGTTGTCTAGAGCAGAACTCCAAGGCTGTCTAGAGCAGAACTCCAAGGTTGTCTAGAGCAGAACTCCAAGGCTGTCTAGAGCAGAACTCCAAGGCTGTCTAGAGCAGAACTCCAAGGTTGTCTAGAGCAGAACTCCAAGGTTGTCTAGAGCAGAACTCCAAGGTTGTCTAGAGCAGAACTCCAAGGCTGTCTAGAGCAGAACTCCAAGGTTGTCTAGAGCAGAACTCCAAGGTTGTCTAGAGCAGAACTCCAAGGCTGTCTAGAGCAGAACTCCAAGGTTGTCTAGAGCAGAACTCCAAGGTTGTCTAGAGCAGAACTCCAAGGCTGTCTAGAGCAGAACTCCAAGGTTGTCTAGAGCAGAACTCCAAGGTTGTCTAGAGCAGAACTCCAAGGCTGTCTAGAGCAGAACTCCAAGGTTGTCTAGAGCAGAACTCCAAGGCTGTCTAGAGCAGAACTCCAAGGTTGTCTAGAGCAGAACTCCAAGGTTGTCTAGAGCAGAACTCCAAGGCTGTCTAGAGCAGAACTCCAAGGCTGTCTAGAGCAGAACTCCAAGGCTGTCTAGAGCAGAACTCCAAGGCTGTCTAGAGCAGAACTCCAAGGCTGTCTAGAGCAGAACTCCAAGGCTGTCTAGAGCAGAACTCCAAGGCTGTCTAGAGCAGAACTCCAAGGCTGTCTAGAGCAGAACTCCAAGGCTGTCTAGAGCAGAACTCCAAGGTTGTTTAGAGCAGAACTCCAAGGCTGTCTAGAGCAGAACTCCAAGGCTGTCTAGAGCAGAACTCCAAGGCTGTCTAGAGCAGAACTCCAAGGCTGTCTAGAGCAGAACTCCAAGGCTGTCTAGAGCAGAACTCCAAGGCTGTCTAGAGCAGAACTCCAAGGCTGTCTAGAGCAGAACTCCAAGGCTGTCTAGAGCAGAACTCCAAGGCTGTCTGTCATGTGAACAAGTCCTCAATATAGATGGAATCCGAGACCTTTCACATATTGACCACTCTGGAGGAGTATTGATCCAGACCCACGTCTTCAGAAGGCGGGATTCCTTCTTCTTTGCTATTGTTGCTATTCTTTGCTATTGTTGTTATTCTTTGCTATTGTTGCTATTGTTTGCTATTGTTGCTATTGTTTGCTATTGTTGCTATTGTTTGCTATTGTTGCTATTGTTTGCTATTGTTGCTATTGTTTGCTATTGTTGCTATTGTTTGCTATTGTTGCTATTGTTTGCTATTGTTGCTATTGTTTGCTATTGTTGCTATTGTTTGCTATTGTTGCTATTCTTTGCTATTGTTGCTATTGTTTGCTATTGTTGCTATTGTTTGCTATTGTTGCTATTCTTTGCTATTGTTGCTATTGTTTGCTATTTTTCTGCCATGTTCCCCCCTTTTTTTATTTGTTATTTTCTCAGCACAATTTATACTTTAATTTCAATTAGTATTAAGTTTTAGTCCTTAGTGTTTTCCTGCCCGAAACTCTTCGTGTAATAGTGGCTTTAGTCATTGTGTGTACTAGCTCTATCTATATATCCATCAATGTTTATACCTCACCTTGTATGTACTTTACCTGAATAAACATTTGAATTGATTTTGTACGCACCACAGACAAGGAACACCGGAGCTGAAGCTCAACACGCCACACTGTTGGACAGTAAACAGGTGACGCTCCTTCACCCACAGGGTAATAAACCCGAGGAACCTCCTACCCGCCCAAGCTGTAAATGCCAAAACACTGGCGAACTGTAAGATCCATCTTGAAAAAATTATCAGGACAAATGGGGGCATTATTAACAAGCCGCCGGCTTCCTGTCCTCGTCGAGGCCACTAGCGTGTTAGTGGCCCTCAGGTATAACTTTGACCCAAATGGCAAAGCATTGTGTCGTATGTTGTTGGTGACACAACACACGACACAACAGGCAGTTCTGCCCATGATAGTTGTATACGTCTTAGGGAGAAAATAACTTTGTAGTTTAACAATTATATTAGGTAGTGCATGTTTAATATAGGGTGATCTTCAGATGGCAACGGATTATGTGTATAGACTGGACATGTCTGTCATATTTGTAACGTGTGTTCACCTAGTTGTGCTTGCGGGGGTTGAGCTCTGCTCTTTCGGCCCGCCTCTCAACTGTCAATCAACTGTTACTAACTAGCTAACTTCCCCCTCCCCCCCAACACACACACTCCCCCAGGAAGCAGCTCCGTAACAGCTGTCTAACACCCGAAGTAGCTATTTACTACTAGGTAACAGGGGCATCACGGTGAAAGAAACTTTGCCATTTGTTTCTGCCTAGTCCGGGAATCGAACCCAGGCCACAGAATTACGAATCCTGCACGCTGTCCGCTCAGCTACCAGACCCCTAATGTGTGTGTGTGTGTGTGTGTGTGTGTGTGTGTGTGTGTGTGTGTGTGTGTGTGTGTGTGTGTGTGTGTGTGTGTGTGTGTGTGTGTGTGTGTGTACTGACCTATTTGTGCTTGCAGGATCGAGCATTGACTCTTGGATCCCGCCTTTCCAGCTATCGGTTGTTTACAGCAATGACTCCTGTCCCATTTCCCTATCATACCTAGTTTTAAAAGTATGAATAGTATTTGCTTCCACAACCTGTTCCCCAAGTGCATTCCATTTTTCCACTATTCTCACGCTAAAAGAAAACTTCCTAAGATCTCTGTGACTCATCTGAGTTTCCAGTTTCCACCCATGTCCCCTCGTTCTGTTATTATTACGTGTGAACATTTCATCTATTTCCACTTTGTCAATTCCCCTGAGTATTTTATATGTCTCTATCATATCTCCTCTCTCCCTTCTTTTCTCTAGTGTCGTAAGGTTCAGTTCCTTCAGCCGCTCTTCATATCCCATCCCTCGTAACTCTGGGACAAGCCTCGTCGCAAACCTCTGAACCTTCTCCAGTTTCTTTATGTGTTTCTTCAGGTGGGGGCTCCATGATGGCGCGGCATACTCTAAGACTGGTCTCACGTAGGCAGTGTAAAGCGCCCTAAAAGCCTCCTCATTTAGGTTTCTGAATGAAGTTCTAATTTTCGCCAGTGTAGAGTACGCTGCTGTCGTTATCCTATTTATATGTGCCTCAGGAGTTAGATTAGGTGTCACATCCACTCCCAGGTCTCTTTCTCGAATCGTTACAGGTAGGCTGTTCCCCTTCATTGTGTACTGTCCCTTTGGTCTCCTGTCACCTGATCCCATTTCCATAACTTTACATTTACTGGTGTTAAACTCCAGTAGCCATTTCCCTGACCATCTCTGCAGCCTGTTTAAGTCCTCTTGGAGGATCCTACAATCCTCGTCTGTCACAACTCTTCTCATTAATTTTGCGTCATCCGCAAACATTGACATGTATGATTCCACTCCTGTAAACATATCATTTACGTAAATTAGAAAGAGGATTGGTCCCAGCACCGATCCTTGAGGTACTCCACTTGTTACTGTTCGCCAGTCCGACTTCTCGCCCCTTACCATTACCCTCTGGCTCCTTCCTGTTAGGTAGTTCTTCACCCATACTAGGGCCTTTCCGCTTACTCCTGCCTGCCTCTCAAGTTTGTATAGCAGTCTCATGTGCGGTACCGTATCAAAGGCCTTTTGGCAGTCAAGAAATATGCAGTCTGCCCAGCCTTCTCTGTCCTGCCTTATCTAATATTATATGTTAATGAATTGTGTGTGTGTGTGTATGTGTGTGTGTGTGTGTGTGTGTGTGTGTGTGTGTGTGTGTGTGTGTGTGTGTGTGTGTGTGTGTGTGTGTGTGTGTGTGTGTGTGTGTGTATGTGTGTGTGTGTGTGTGTGTGTGTGTGTGTGTGTGTGTGTGTGTGTGTGTGTGTGTGTGTGTGTGTGTGTGTGTGTGTGTGTGTGTGTGTGTGTGTGTGTGTATCTGTGTGTGTGTGTGTGTGTGTGTGTGTCTCCCTCTCTCTCAGGTAATTACTTGGTCAACTATGGATACTATTATATAATGTAGTCATTATAACATTAAGGTAATACTAGTTGTTGTGAGGAAGTCAAGACAAAAGTCACATAGTCACTATTCATTACACTTTGTCTTCTAACTCTCACAAATATTATATGTTAATGAATTATAATACTTTATTATTCTCCTCACTATGTCTAACATCGATGTGTAATTAGTTCTTGATGCCATTATTGGTATGATGTATATATATTTTATTCGCATATATAAATGTTTGTAACCCAATTATAAATGGAGCCAACATTTTGTGTGTGACGTCACGTGGTCTGCTACAAGAACCATTACGTAACATTCTCAGACGTTATATTATTGACACGAACGGTCGAGACTCATGAGCACACATGTGGAGCCCTCTCCCTTGCTCACAAATCTATGTCTACTAAAGTTTATCCACTGCGCTATAATACTTTCCGATAGATGGCAGAGTGAATTATGTAAACACGTGGGTGGTGTCTAGACCAATGAGACTCGTCGTTACAAAGCGTCTAGTCGTTCATAATCTAACACAATACTACGACAACAACAAAGGCGGCGTTGCCATTGTGCACGTTCCAAGGACTTGAGGCGAAGGAACACTTTTCCTCGACTGTCCCATATTACAGGTCATCCTTGCCTCGTCTGGTCCCTTATCCGTCTCGTCAACCACTACTCCTTCAGTTTACACGGGCGGGACGGTGACTGTCGTAGACAGTGTAGCGACAGACGGGTGAGCACACCTACCTCAGCCATGATTACACAGCAGACATATATATTGAGGACGTGTACATATATATTTCTGCTAACATTAAGACGACGCGCGCACGTCTTGGTGACGGTGTGGTCCATATCTGCCGCCTCGTGGAGACAATAATAAGGGAGCAAGTGGACGCTGCGCATGTCATCCATCATTTGACTTTTCATGGTCTCGACAGCTGCCTCTCAGTGGCTGAGTGGGCCACGTCAGGACAAATCATTGGTCCGGGTAGTACCCTGCTCTCCAAGGCATTCCCTGCTCTCCTAGGCGTACCCTGCCTTCCAAGGCGTACCCTGCCCTCCTAGGCGTACCCTGCCCTCCTAGGCGTACCCTGCCTTCCAAGGCATTCCCTGCTCTCCTAGGCGTACCCTGCCTTCCAAGGCGTACCCTGCCTTCCAAGGCGTACCCTGCCTTCCAAGGCGTACCCTGCCTTCCAAGGCGTACCCTGCCTTCCAAGGCGTACCCTGCCTTCCAAGGCGTACCCTGCCTTCCAAGGCGTACCCTGCTCTCCTAGGCGTACCCTGCCTTCCAAGGCGTACCCTGCCCTCCTAGGCGTACCCTGCCCTCCTAGGCGTACACTGCCTTCCAAGGCATTCCCTGCTCTACTAGGCGTACCCTGCCTTCCAAGGCGTACCCTGCCTTCCAAGGCGTACCCTGCCCTCCTAGGCGTACCCTGCCCTCCTAGGCGTATCCTGCCTTCCAAGGCATTCCCTGCTCTCCTAGGCGTACCCTGCCTTCCAAGGCGTACCCTGCCCTCCTAGGCGTACCCTGCCCTCCTAGGCGTACCCTGCCTTCCAAGGCATTCCCTGCTCTCCTAGGCGTACCCTGCCTTCCAAGGCGTACCCTGCCCTCCAAGGCGTACCCTGCCCTCCTAGGCGTACCCTGCCTTCCAAGGCATTCCCTGCTCTCCTAGGCGTACCCTGCCTTCCAAGGCGTACCCTGCCTTCCAAGGCGTACCCTGCCTTCCAAGGCGTACCCTGCCTTCCAAGACGTACCCTGCCTTCCAAGGCGTACCCTGCCTTTCAAGGCGTACCCTGCTCTCCTAGGCGTACCCTGCCTTCCAAGGCGTACCTTGCCTTTCAAGGCATACCCTGCTCTCCTAGGCGTACCCTGCTCTCCAAGGCGTACCCTGCTCTCCAAGGCGTACCCTGCCTTCCAAGGCGTACCCTGCCTTCCAAGGCGTACCCTGCCCTCCAAGGCGTACCCTGCTCTCCTAGGCGTACCCTGCTCTCCAAGACGTACTCTGCTCTCCAAGGCGTACCCTGCTCTCCAAGGCGTACCCTGCCTTCCAAGGCGTACCCTGCTCTCCAAGGCGTACCCTGCTCTCCTAGGCGTATCCTGCTCTCCTAGACGTATCCTGCTCTCCAAGGCGTACCCTGCCCTCCTAGGCGTACCCTGCTCTCCAAGACGTACCCTGCTCTCCAAGGCGTACCCTGCCCTCCTAGGCGTACCCTGCTCTCCTAGGCGTACCCTGCTCTCCAAGGCGTACCCTGCTCTCCAAGACGTACCCTGCTCTCCAAGGCGTACCCTGCCCTCCTAGGCGTACCCTGCTCTCCAAGGCGTACCCTGCTCTCCAAGGCGTACCCTGCTCTCCAAGACGTACCCTGCTCTCCAAGACGTACCCTGCTCTCCAAGGCGTACCCTGCTCTCCAAGGCGTACCCTGCTCTCCAAGGCGTACCCTGCCCTCCTAGGCGTACCCTGCTCTCCAAGGCGTACCCTGCTCTCCAATGCGTACCCTGCTCTCCAAGACGTACCCTGCTCTCCAAGACGTACTCTGCTCTCCAAGGCGTACCCTGCTCTCCAAGGCGTACCCTGCTCTCCAAGACGTACCCTGCTCTCCAAGGCGTACCCTGCTCTCCAAGGCGTACCCTGCTCTCCAAGGCGTACCCTGCTCTCCAAGGCGTACCCTGCTCTCCAAGGCGTACCCTGCCCTCCTAGGCGTACCCTGCTCTCCAAGGCGTACCCTGCTCTCCAAGGCGTACCCTGCTCTCCAAGACGTACCCTGCTCTCCAAGACGTACTCTGCTCTCCAAGGCGTACCCTGCTCTCCAAGGCGTACCCTGCTCTCCAAGGCGTACCCTGCTCTCCAAGGCGTACCCTGCCCTCCTAGGCGTACCCTGCTCTCCTAGGCGTACCCTGCTCTCCAAGACGAACCCTGCTCTCCAAGGCGTACCCTGCTCTCCAAGGCGTACCCTGCTCTCCAAGGCGTACCCTGCTCTCCAAGGCGTACCCTGCTCTCCAAGACGTACCCTGCTCTCCAAGGCGTACCCTGCTCTCCAAGGCGTACCCTGCTCTCCAAGGCGTACCCTGCTCTCCAAGGCGTACCCTGCTCTCCAAGGCGTACCCTGCTCTCCAAGACGTACCCTGCTCTCCAAGGCGTACCCTGCTCTCCAAGACGTACCCTGCTCTCCAAGGCGTACCCTGCTCTCCAAGGCGTACCCTGCTCTCCAAGGCGTACCCTGCTCTCCAAGGCGTACCCTGCTCTCCAAGTCGTACCCTGCCCTCCTACACGTACCCTGCCCTCCTACACGTACCCTGCCCTCCTAAGCGTACCCTGCCCTCCTACACGTACCCTGCCCTCCTAAACGTACCCTGCCCTCCTACACGTACCCTGCCCTCCTACACGTACCCTGCCCTCCTACACGTACCCTGCCCTCCTAAACGTACCCTGCCCTCCTACACGTACCCTGCCCTCCTACACGTACCCTGCCCTCCTAAACGTACCCTGCCCTCCTACACGTACCCTGTCCTCCTACACGTACCCTGCCCTCCTACACGTACCCTGCCCTCCTACACGTACCCTTCCTTCCTACACGTACCCTTCCCTCCTACACGTACCCTTCCCTCCTACACGTACCCTGCCCTCCTACACGTACCCTGCCCTCCTACACGTACCCTGCCCTGCTACACGTACCCTGCCTTCCTACACGTACCCTGCCCTCCTACACGTACCCTGCCCTCCTACACGTACCCTGCCCTCCTACACGTACCCTGCCCTCCTACACGTACCCTGCCCTGCTACACGTACCCTGCCTTCCTACACGTACCCTGCCCTCCTACACGTACCCTGCCCTCCTACACGTACCCTGCCCTCCTACACGTACCCTGCCCTCCTACACGTACCCTGCCCTCCTACACGTACCCTGCTCTCCTACACGTACCCTGCTCTCCTACACGTACCCTTCCCTCCTACACGTACCCTTCCCTCCTACACGTACCCTGCTCTCCTACACGTACCCTTCCCTCCTACACGTACCCTGCTCTCCTACACGTACCCTGCTCTCCTACACGTACCCTTCCCTCCTACACGTACCCTTCCCTCCTACACGTACCCTGCCCTCCTACACGTACCCTGCTCTCCTACACGTACCCTGCTCTCCTACACGTACCCTTCCCTCCTACACGTACCCTGCCCTCCTACACGTACCCTGCCCTCCTACACGTACCCTGCCCTCCTACACGTACCCTGCCCTCCTACACGTACCCTGCCCTCCTACACGTACCCTGCCCTCCTACACGTACCCTGCCCTCCTACACGTACCCTGCCCTCCTACACGTACCCTGCCCTCCTACACGTACCCTGCTCTCCTAGGCGTACCCTGCCCTCCTACACGTACCCTGCCCTCCTACACGTACCCTGCCCTCCTACACGTACCCTGCTCTCCTAGGCGTACCCTGCCCTCCTACACGTACCCTGCCCTCCTACACGTACCCTGCTCTCCAAGGCGTACCCTGCCCTCCTACACGTACCCTACCCTCCAAGACTCTTGTAACAACAGCTATTACTGATAATCACCTTACCGTACCTTGGCAATACTCCAGTGTTTATCCCCAACTTCTCTATGTTCCTAATTATTCTTACATGTTCTCTGCACTTCTTGGTACACGTGCTCCATGTTCTTAAATATTCTTACATGTTCTCTGTTCACCCCCATCTTTAACAAATATCCCTTGAAATGCATGAACACATATCTCTAACTAATATCCATTGAAAATGAACAAACGCTTATGTATAACAATTTCCTGTGAAAATGCTTACATAACCCATCAAGAACAAATAACTCTTGAATTGTATAAACGTCCATCTTTAATATATAACCCTTGTAAATAATTAAACACTTATATATAACAAAAACCCTTAAATGCTCAAACACCCAATTTTAAGACCATTCAAGACCTTCAACATAAAAGTCCAGCACATAATGGGTATAAAACACAAACCCAACATTGGTTATTGAATACATGGGAGAATTAACACCAAAGTAACGAGTGTGAAGACTTAGCCAGATAAAGGTCTTAAGACTACATGTCGTAAATAGACTTTCCTATAAATTATTTTAAAAGTGTGAGGAAATATAAAATAAGCAAAGGTTAAGTAGGGAGTGTTAGGCTAAGATGTGCTTAAAATGTTGGATGGATAATGTATAAGTAAAAAATATATGGAATTAAGGTTAGGTTAGGGTTGTTGGGTTAGGTTAGGGTTGTTGGGTTAGGTTAGGGTTGCTGGGTTAGGTTAGGGTTCCTGGGTTAGGTTAGGGTTGCTGGGTTAGGTTAGGGTTGTTGAGTTACGTAAGTGAAGAATCCTTAAACACCACTTTACGTAGAATATTAGAGATATGGAGTAAGTTAGTGAACTGAGTATTTGAGTAAGATTTTGTAAATGTGTAAGTTTGTGAGTGCAATTGCACATGTTTGTATACAAGCAGGTGTGTATGCAGGTCTGTGTTTGAAGGTACAAGTTGGTGGAAGTGCTTGAGTAAGTTTGTATGTGCAAGTTTGTCAGGTAGGTTAGGTTATGAAAGTTATGTTAAGTTACATCAGTTAGGTGATGTTAGGTAAGTCAGGGTAGGTAGGACAGGATGGGTAATGGAAGTTATGTTATGAAAGTTAGGTAAGTTAAGTCAGGTAGGTATGGGAAGTTACATGTACCTTTATATTAAGTTGATAGAAAGTTTTCTCATAAATATATAATAATAAGTTATGGAAAGTTACTGTACTAACAAGATACATTACAAGTTATGTCTGTGGTAAAAAATAATTTTTCTTAATAATATATATATATATATATGACGGAGAAAAACTACTGCTTAATGGACGTTACATCAATACAAAATGTTACAAATGTTATGAAAAGTTTTACATGTTTAGTTTCCAATAATACTTTAAGTTGATTGTGACTACATAACGATGTGTGTTAGTATGTGTAACACAAACAATAGTTTACATATGATGCAGAAACATGACTATTTAAATGTGACCCTTGACTGACTTGACCCTACAGTGAGAGTTGATTTAATGCAGTTCTTAGAGTGCATCATATTTATATAAAGACGGCTTAAAGAGTACAAATGTTAATTCAATTATATCAGAACGTATTATTGTTGTGTAAAGATGTCTTCGAGTCTTTAATGTGTGACGATGTCTTAGAGAATGTCCCTGATGGCTCTGAGTGTATCATTGATGTCTCTGAAACTATCCTTGATGTCTCGAAGAGTATTCATACTATCCTTGATGTCTCTTGAGTGTGTACTTGTGAGCATAAACATAACACAAGAGTAACATTTGAAGCATAAATATGTCTTTGAATGTTTCCTTCCATGTACGAAAAAATTTTGATAAGAAAGGTTTTGTGAAGAACTAACCTTCAATAATTTAGTTACTTTACGAAAGATTACTGTTAGTTGAGAAATAATGTAAAGATGATATCTTAAACTATTCTTGAGTGTATTCTTAGTTAACATGTGGAATAATAAGAAAGTCTTAGTAAATTTGTTACTACATAGATAGTAGTTTAGTTTAAGAACAGTGTTAGTAAGAAGTATTAAGCTGATAAAGAGAAATATACTGTCATAGTTTTTGCAAATAAATATAGGTAAATCACTAAATAATTTGCAACTAACTAAAATAAGTAATTTGTAATACAGAGTTAAGTCTTTGTTGTTGCCATAAATTGTAAAAAAATAATTAAAGTTGTTAAGACACAGTAACAATGTTGATAATATGTAACCAAGAACTAGTTACTGGAACAGAAACATTTGTACAGCTATTCTATAATATACAGAGAATATGTAGGTGCATGTGAAGAACACAGAGAATATGTAGGTGCATGTGAAGAACACAGAGAATATGTAGGTGCATGTGAAGAACACAGAGAATATGTAGGTGCATGTGAAGAACACAGAGAATATGTAGGTGCATGTGAAGAACACAGAGAATATGTAGGTGAATGTGAAGAACACAGAGAATATGTAGGTGCATGTGAAGAACACAGAGAATATGTAAGTATGAAGAACACAGAGAATATGTAGGTGCATGTGAAGAACACAGAGAATATGTAGGTGCATGTGAAGAACACAGAGAATATGTAGGTGCATGTGAAGAACACAGAGAATATGTAGGTGCATGTGAAGAACACAGAGAATATGTAGGTGCATGTGAAGAACACAGAGAATATGTAGGTGCATGTGAAGAACACAGAGAATATGTAGGTGCATGTGAAGAACACAGAGAATATGTAGGTGCATGTGAAGAACACAGAGAATATGTAGGTGCATGTGAAGAACACAGAGAATATGTAGGTGCATGTGAAGAACACAGAGAATATGTAGGTGCATGTGAAGAACACAGAGAATATGTAGGTGCATGTGAAGAACACAGAGAATATGTAAGTATGAAGAACACAGAGAATATGTAGGTGCATGTGAAGAACACAGAGAATATGTAAGTATGAAGAACACAGAGAATATGTAGGTGCATGTGAAGAACACAGAGAATATGTAGGTGCATGTGAAGAACACAGAGAATATGTAAGTATGAAGAACACAGAGAATATGTAGGTGCATGTGAAGAACACAGAGAATATGTAAGTGTGAAGAACACAGAGAATATGTAGGTGCATGTGAAGAACACAGAGAATATGTAGGTGCATGTGAAGAACACAGAGAATATGTAGGTGCATGTGAAGAACACAGAGAATATGTAGGTGCATGTGAAGAACACAGAGAATATGTAGGTGCATGTGAAGAACACAGAGAATATGTAGGTGCATGTGAAGAACACAGAGAATATGTAGGTGCATGTGAAGAACACAGAGAATATGTAGGTGCATGTGAAGAACACAGAGAATATGTAAGTATGAAGAACACAGAGAATATGTAGGTGCATGTGAAGAACACAGAGAATATGTAAGTATGAAGAACACAGAGAATATGTAGGTGCATGTGAAGAACACAGAGAATATGTAAGTGTGAAGAACACAGAGAATATGTAGGTGCATGTGAAGAACACAGAGAATATGTAGGTGCATGTGAAGAACACAGAGAATATGTAGGTGCATGTGAAGAACACAGAGAATATGTAAGTATGAAGAACACAGAGAATATGTAGGTGCATGTGAAGAACACAGAGAATATGTAAGTATGAAGAACACAGAGAATATGTAGGTGCATGTGAAGAACACAGAGAATATGTAAGTGTGAAGAACACAGAGAATATGTAGGTGCATGTGAAGAACACAGAGAATATGTAAGTGTGAAGAACACAGAGAAAATAAATAATGTAAATGAGGACATGTATAATGTAAAAAGAACAGGTGACGTGTAGATAAAGAACATATAAGAACGTGTAATAAGAAGTGCAGAGAACATGTAGGAATATTTAAGAACATGGAGAAGTTTGGGATAAACAGTGGAGTATTGTCAGAATACAGTAAGATGAAAGGATCACAACATTATAGAGGCAGATGGAGAATGGGGAGAAATGAGAATAATACGGTAAATAACTCGGAAATTAAGTGAAAGAGAGGGGAAGTGAGGGGTGAGATGTCTGGGGAGTAAGGGGGGAGTGAGGGGGTGAGATGTGTGGGGAGTAAGGGGTGAGTGAGGGGTGAGATGTGTGGGGAGTAAGGGGGGAGTGAGGGGGTGAGATGTGTGGGGAGGAAGGGGTGAGTGAGGGGTGAGATGTGTGGGGAGTAAGGGGGGAGTGATGGGTGAGATGTGTGGGGAGTAAGGGGGGAGTGAGGGGTGAGATGTGTGGGGAGTAAGCGGTGAGTGAGGGGTGAGATATGTGGGGAGTAAGGGGTGAGTGAGGGGGGATAAGTGCTATGGGAGCTGGGGGAGGTGAGGGAGGGGGGTTAGATAAGAGTGGGGGTGAGGGAGTAGATAAGGGAGTGGACAGGCGTGGGTGTGATGATTAAGGAGGAGGCAGGTGGGGGCGGGGAACGAATAGAGGGAGAGAGAGAGATAAGACACTTCTCGACAGGTTAACCATACTTGGAGAGGGTATATTTACATACATACATACATTCCTACATACATACATGCACACATAGTGCATGTGGGAGGAAGAACTTAGAGGAAAAACAGTGCAAGGTATGATGAACCAAGTCATATTGAAATGCAAGGAGGCTGAAGATAGATTTATTCAAACAATAAAGGAAAAAAGCAGGAGGGAATATAATAACCCATGGTTTAATAGACAGTGTCAGGAAGCAAAGGTGAGAAGCAGGAGGGAGTGGAGGAAGTACAGAAGACAAAGGACAGAGGACAACAGGATTAGATGTAACAGAGCTAGGAATGATTACATTAACATAAGACGAGTGTCGGAAAGAAATTATGAGAACGATATTGCAGTCAAAGCGAAAAAGCAACCAAAATTACTACATAGCCATATAAGAAGGAAGATGTCGGTAAATGACCAAGTGACAAGACTGAGGAAAACAGAAGGGGCATATACAGAAAGCGACAAGGAAATCTGCGAGGTACTGAATGCAAAAAAGTGTTCACAACCGAGCCTGAGCAGCTCCCATTGTTAGAAGAGATTACCCAAGATGAAAGACTATCAGATATAGAGGTGACAGCAGAGGATGTAATGAAACAGTTGACAACACTGGATGCAAATAAAGCTGTTGGACCAGACAAAGTATCACCGTGGATACTTAAAGAGGCAGCGCAGGCTCTCAGCGTGCCTCTGACAATGATCTTTAATGAGTCACTTATGTCGGGAGAATTGCCCAGTTGCTGGAAGGAGGCAAATGTCGTACCGATTTTCAAAAAGGGTGATAGGGAGGAGGCACTTAACTACAGACCCGTATCACTGACAAGCATCCCCTGCAAAATACTTGAAAGAATAATTAGGCTAAGACTTGTTGAGCACCTGGAGAGCATTGGGTTTGTAAACAAGCACCAACATGGGTTCTGGACAGGGAAATCATGCCTAACAAACCTTTTAGAATTCTATGATAAAGTAACAAGGATAAGGCAGGACAGAGAAGGCTGGGCAGACTGCATATTTCTTGACTGCCAAAAGGCCTTTGATACGGTACCGCACATGAGACTGCTATACAAACTTGAGAGGCAGGCAGGAGTAAGCGGAAAGGCCCTAGTATGGGTGAAGAACTACCTAACAGGAAGGAGCCAGAGGGTAATGGTAAGGGGCGAAAAGTCGGACTGGCGAACAGTAACAAGTGGAGTACCTCAAGGATCGGTGCTGGGACCAATCCTCTTTCTAATTTACGTAAATGATATGTTTACAGGAGTGGAATCATACATGTCAATGTTTGCAGATGACGCAAAATTAATGAGAAGAGTTGTGACAGACGAGGATTGTAGGATCCTCCAAGAGGACTTAAACAGGCTGCAGAGATGGTCAGGGAAATGGCTACTGGAGTTTAACACCAGTAAATGTAAAGTTATGGAAATGGGATCAGGTGACAGGAGACCAAAGGGACAGTACACAATGAAGGGGAACAGCCTACCTGTAACGATTCGAGAAAGAGACCTGGGAGTGGATGTGACACCTAATCTAACTCCTGAGGCACATATAAATAGGATAACGACAGCAGCGTACTCTACACTGGCGAAAATTAGAACTTCATTCAGAAACCTAAATGAGGAAGCTTTTAGGGCGCTTTACACTGCCTACGTGAGACCCGTCTTAGAGTATGCCGCGCCATCATGGAGCCCCCACCTGAAGAAACACATAAAGAAACTGGAGAAGGTTCAGAGGTTTGCGACGAGGCTTGTCCCAGAGCTACGAGGGATGGGATATGAAGAGCGGCTGAAGGAACTGAACCTTACGACACTAGAGAAAAGAAGGGAGAGAGGAGATATGATAGGGACATATAAAATACTCAGGGGAATTGACAAAGTGGAAATAGATGAAATGTTCACACGTAATAATAACAGAACGAGGGGACATGGGTGGAAACTGGAAACTCAGATGAGTCACAGAAATGTTAGGAAGTTTTCTTTTAGCGTGAGAGTAGTAGAAAAATGGAATGCACTTGGGGAACAGGTTGTGGAAGCAAATACTATTCATACTTTTAAAACTAGGTATGATAGGGAAATGGGACAGGAGTCATTGCTGTAAACAACCGATAGCTAGAAAGGCGGGATCCAAGAGTCAATGCTCGATCCTGCAAGCACATATAGGTGAGTACATATTGGTGAGTACATACATACATTCCTACATACATACATGCATACATACATACATACATACATACATACATACATACATACATACATACATACATACATACATACATACATACATACATACATACATACATTCCTACATACATACATGCATACATACATACATACATACATACATACATACATACATACATACATACATACATACATACATACATACATATGTATGCACACACACAAAGACAAACTCTTCAGCACGGGTGGAACACGAACAACGAGACACAGGTGGAGACTGAGTACCCACATGAGCCACAGAGACGTTAGAAGGAACTTTTTCAATGTTAGAGTAGTTAACAAGTGGAATGCATTAGGCAGTCATGTGGTGGAGGCTGACTCCATACACAGTTTCAAGTGTAGATATGATAGAGCCCAATAGGCTCAGGAACCTGTACACCTGTTGATTGACGGATGAGAGGCGGGACCAAAGAGCCAGAGCTCAACCCCCGCAAGCACAACTAGGTGAGTACACACACGCGTATTGAAGGAGGGTAATGACTGGTGTTTACCCACAGTGATAGGACAGGGGGCAGGGGTGGATAGAGGCACCAGGCTTCTAGAAAGAGTGTGTACTGTGATCTGGGAAAGATGTTTACTGTGATAAACGTGATGACTGAGAACTAACTCACGTGTTCAGAAATAACTAAGTTTGGTGAACACACAACTAAGGCGGAGGACATGAACCAGAGCTTGGTAACTATCTCATTTCTTCTTAATAACTCTGAAATATCTATATCTTAAATCTTAAAGAAATTTAACTGCTAATAGCGAAAACACAAGTGTGAACTAAGGCGGGGGACAGGAGCTGAAACTCGGTAACATTGTTTTCTTTTCTTACTAAGTTTTATAACTGTTAATGGTGAAGTTATATGAGCAAACTAAGGCGGAGGCCGAGAGCCGGAGCTCGGTAACTAACTTTATCTTGTTTTCTATGTCCGAAACACAGCAATTTTAAAATCCGGGAAAGTTGGGCTGAGCGAAGGTACGAGAGAGAAGTAAGGCGGAGGACCAGAGCTGGAGCTTGGTAACTGAATTGTTTTATTTTACTACGTCCGAAATAACTATGTTTTAAATCTCGAGAAAATTTATCTGTTAATAAGGAAGTTATGAGAGACGGAGGACAAGAGCTGGAGCTTGTTACTTACCTTGTCTTGTTTTACCCAAATACGTCTGCTTAAAATTTCGGGGAAATTGATCTGATAATAGCGAAGTTATATGAGTGAACTAAGGCGGGGGACAAGAGCCGGAGCTTGGTAACTAGCTTTATCTCCTTTACTACGTACGAAATACAGCCGTTTTAAATATCAAAGAAATTCAACTGTTATTAGTAAAGTTGTAAGAGGCAACTGAGGCGGGGACAAGAGCTGGAACTTGGTTACTAAATTGTTGTATTTTACTACGTCGGAAATGCACCTGTTTTAAATCTAATGGAAATGTGGCTGTTAATAATGGTGTTGTAGGAGTGAACTAAGGCGGAGGACGGGAGCTGAAACTCGGTAACTATTTTGTTACTACGTCTCAAATATGATTATTTTGAATTTCAGGGAAATTCAACTATTAATAACGAAACTGCACCAATAAATGTATAGAGCCGGGTCCAAGAACTAACACCTGACACTGGTAAATACTTAACAACCTCCTAATGAACATATTCTCTGAAGATGGACTTCCTCTGACCTTAACTTTACTGTTAAACAGTTGCAGTAAAGACAGTATTTCTTCCTTAAGAATTCCTTAACAAGGCAGAGTTTTTGTTCCTGTAAAACCTCTAAAATCCGCCGCGGCAGATTGGGACATGACAAAATTTCACCCAAAAACATGTGAGAACTTGGCTGTGATGTCCCAGGTCAGACCCTGGGACACCCAGGTCAGACCCTGGGACACCCAGGTCAGACCCTGGGACACCCAGGTCAGACCCCGGGACACCCAGGTCAGACCCCGGGACACCCAGGTCAGACCCCGGGACACCCAGGTCAGACCCTGGGACACCTGGGTCAGACCCTGGGACACCCAGGTCAGACCCCGGGACACCCAGGTCAGACCCCGGGACACCCAGGTCAGACCCCGGGACACCCAGGTCAGACCCTGGGACACCCAGGTCAGACCCCGGGACACCCAGGTCAGACCCCGGGACACCCAGGTCAGACCCCGGGACACCCAGGTCAGACCCTGGGACACCCAGGTCAGACCCTGGGACACCCAGGTCAGACCCTGGGACACCCAGGTCAGACCCTGGGACACCCAGGTCAGACCCTGGGACCCAAACATGGGTGACCGCATAGCGCGGGATATTATCGGGATAAACCCTCTACACTTTTAATGGACACCGCATAGTGAGGATTTTTGCAAAAAAAAAAAAAAAAAAATTTAGGTTATGCGGTCATAGTGTCTGTTGTGGTGATGATGGTGCTCCTAGTGATGGTGATGGTGATGGTGATGGTGATGGTGGTGGTGGTGGTGGTGATGGTGGTGATGGTGGTGATGGTGGTGCTCCTAGTGATGGTGATGGTGATGGTGATGGTGGTGATGGTGGTGATGGTGGTGATGGTGGTGCTCCTAGTGATGGTGATGGTGATGGTGATGGTGGTGATGGTGGTGATGGTGGTGCTCCTAGTGATGGTGATGGTGATGGTGGTGATGGTGGCAGTGGTGGTGACTGACAATAGCAGGTGTTTACACGTGCGTGTCAGGAGACTTATAGATGTGATCTCTGGGTCCTGCACGCCGTAGATGTATTTTCCATGACATGGTAATATTGTGTTATCTTGTCTCTCGCGCCACATGTGTACACGCTCACACCTGGCTCCCCCGCCAGGCACCACCACACCCTACTGTGGCAGACCTCCACAACACTACCAACAGTAACAGCAGCAGGAGGTACGCAGCGAAGCTTGAAGCACCCGCGGCAGGTCTGCGCACTCACCTCCCAAACATACAGATGAGCTCCGAGTCGCAGGTGGAGAGCGGGGGACGAAGCCTGGGCGTGTAAAGCCAACCTTACGGCAGGAACCAATGACTACAATATCCAGAGGAAGTGTCAGATATATTCTACCCATGTCTCAGGCGACCCGTGCCTCCATACGCCCAGGAACCCGTTACCTCGCCAGGTCCTACACAACCCACGACCTAACAAAACACCACAACACTTGACCTACATGGCGTCAGGGCGGAGGGTGACCTACCTGAGGAGGAGGAGAGGGTGGAGGGTGACCTACCTGAGGAGGAGGAGAGGGTGGAGGGTGACCTACCTGAGGAGGAGGAGAGGGTGGAGGGTGACCTACCTGAGGAGGAGGAGAGGGTGGAGGGTGACCTACCTGAGGAGGAGGAGAGGGTGGAGGGTGACCCACCTGAGGAGGAGGAGAGGGTGGAGGGTGACCTACCTGGGCAGGAGGAGAGGGTGGAGGGTGACCTACCTGGGCAGGAGGAGAGGGTGGAGGGTGACCTACCTGAGGAGGAGGAGAGGGTGGAGGGTGACCTACCTGGGCAGGAGGAGAGGGTGGAGGGTGACCTACCTGGGCAGGAGGAGAGGGTGGAGGGTGACCTACCTGAGGAGGAGGAGAGGGTGGAGGGTGACCTACCTGAGGAGGAGGAGAGGGTGGAGGGTGACCTACCTGAGGAGGAGGAGAGGGTGGAGGGTGACCCACCTGAGGAGGAGGAGAGGGTGGAGGGTGACCTACCTGGGCAGGAGGAGAGGGTGGAGGGTGACCTACCTGAGGAGGAGAGGGTGGAGGGTGACCTACCTGAGGAGGAGGAGAGGGTGGAAGGTGACCTACCTGAGGAGGAGGAGAGGGTGGAGGGTGACCCACCTGAGGAGGAGGAGAGGGTGGAGGGTGACCTACCTGAGGAGGAGGAGAGGGTGGAGGGTGACCTACCTGAGGAGGAGAGGGTGACCTACCTGAGGAGGAGGAGAGGGTGGAGGGTGACCTACCTGAGGAGTAGGAGAGGGTGGAGGGTGACCTACCTGAGGAGGAGGAGAGGGTGGAGGGTGACCTACCTGAGGAGGAGGAGAGGGTGGAGGGTGACCTACCTGAGGAGGAGGAGAGGGTGGAGGGTGACCTACCTGAGGAGGAGGAGAGGGTGGAGGGTGACCTACCTGAGGAGGAGGAGAGGGTGGAGGGTGACCTACCTGAGGAGGAGGAGAGGGTGGAGGGTGACCTACCTTGGTGCGAGACTTGAGGCGCTCGACGGCCTGGTTGTCGGCAGGTGACCTTGGCACTCTGGTGCTCTTCTCGCGGCACCAGTCAATGTGACGGTCTGCAGCCTTGGGGCCGAAGTGCCGCTCACAGTGGGGACACTGGAGGTAGTCTGAGGGAATGTTGGACACGGGCGCGCCTCCGCCGCCATCCTCGCCCTCTGCCACAACACAAACACCTTTACTGTTCTACTCAACAAAAACTATATTTGTTTGCAATGTCTGCAAGGAAACTATGTCCTTGCAGACATTGCAAGGACGTTCTTTCCTCTTACAGAAACGGTAAAGATTAAAAAACAACAACATTATTTTCCAGATATATAATAGAATTTTACATTAATGTATAATAAAAGACAAAGATTACAATTAATTTGTTCTGGAAAGGACAGATTATACAATTATTTGAAGATATGATAAAAATATGAATGTAATTTTTTCTAGTCATGGAGAAACATTTAAAAATAATTTTGAACATAAAACATGGCCAATATATTATAGTTACAGAAGTAAAATTGCACATTGTCCTCATCAACAGAGGCCAAATGCTCGCTAAGCCAACCACTACACACCTTGTTCATGAATGCCAGACACTTGTTCCTTCACTGCTGTTTTCCTCCTGATGTGGCTGTGGAGCAGTTTTGGTTGGGTCTTGGCTTTACTCGCGATGTCATTTTCAAACTGTCTCTCTGCTTCCCTCCTCACTCTGAGGTACTCATTTCTGGCCCTCTGGTATCTCTCCCCGCTCTCTGGTGTTCTGTTATTTCTGTAGTTTCTCCATGTTCTTTTACTCAGTTGCTTCGCTACCTTACATTCCTGGTTGAACCATCAGTTCTTCTGTTGCTTTTCGTTTTTCTCCTTTTGGACCAGGATAAACTTGTCTGCAGCTTCCTGGCACTTCTGGGTGACATAATCCATCATATCCTGTACAGTCTTGTCTCTAAGTTGTTTCCCATGGTATTCCCCTTAGGAAGTTCTTCATCTCGTCATATTTTCCTCTTCGGTAATTTAGTCTTTTCCCTTCCGATCCCATCCTTGGATAGGTAATCCCTACCTCCACCAAGTACTCAAATGTCAATACACTGTGGTCACTCATTCCTATGGGGGCTTTAACTTTGACATCTCTTATTTCTGACTCATTCAGGGTGAATATCAGGTCGAGTCTAGCTGGTTCATCATTGCCTCTTACTCTTGTGGGTTCCCTGACGTGCTGGCTTAGAAAGTTCCTTGTTGCCACTTCCAAAAGTTTAGCTCGCCACGTGTTTGCACCACCATGTGGGTCTCCATTCTCCCAGTCTATTTTTCCATGGTTGAAATCACTCATGATTAGGAATCTTGATCCATTCCTGCAGGCAACTGAAGCTGCTCTCTCTATTATATTAATGGTTGCCATGTTGTTCCTATCAAACTCCTGTCTGGGTCTTCTGTCATTTAGTGGAGGGTTGTAAATGACTGCCACTGTTATCTTCGGTCCACCCATTGTTATAGTTCCTGTTATGTAATCTCTAAAAATGTAACAGCCCGGAATTTCCATCTCATCAAAATTCCAGTCCTTCCTTATCAGCAGGGCCACTCCTCCACCTCCTCTCCCTTCCCTCTCTTTCCTTACTATATAGAAGTCCTTTGGAAACACAGCATCTGTTATGACTTCTGACAATTTTGTTTCCGTTAGTCCTATTACATAAGGGTTTTCTTCTTGTGCCTGTTCCGCCAGCTCCCTTGCTTTATTGGTAATTCTATCGATGTTTGAGTACATTACCTTGAAGCTCACTTTCCTATATCCATTTTCACCCTTCGTCTCCACAAGTGTAGGCAGATGTTCCATGGGCATTGCTACTTGGGTAGGCTCATTCTCCTGTGAGGTAGTTGCCAGGGGTTCAGGGGGGAGGTGAAGTGGGGGATGCGGGCTTAGGTCTTGTCCAGGCCTGCTTGGGGCAGGAAGAAGTCTCTTGTCCAGGCCTCTTGGGGCAGGAAGAAGTCCTGGGGGTG
>NC_091193.1:26981259-26988759 GCF_040958095.1 Procambarus clarkii
AGCCCGTGACAGCTGACTAACTCCCAGGTACCTAATTACTGCTAGGTAAACAGGGCATCAGGGTGTAAGAAACTGTCCATTGTGTCTCTCCGGCGCCCGGGATCGAACCCGGGACAACAGGATCACGTGTCCAGTGTTCTGTCCGCTCAGCTGTCGGCTCCGGCGGTGTGTTTACAGGAGTCCCTGCCATGCTACTCTCTGGCACCTGGGGACAGGTCCCTGGGCCAGAGTCTGAGGAGGGCCTGTTTTTAGCTTTTTATCTCCTCTTGTGCTGCACTTAGTTCTATCTGCAGCTTACTTATAGTTTCCCTCAGGTCCTTCAATTCCCACTGACTTCCTTCCATGCCTTAGCAATCATCTCCATGTGTGACTCGTCCTCTTCCTCTCTTCGCTCGCTAATGGTGGCGGCATTATCCAGCATTTAGCAACTGCTTATGTACTATGACTAAGTACTGTGTACATGGGTACTGCGTGAACATTGGCAGTGTGTGTATATGGGCAGTGTGAGTACATGGGCAGTGTGTGTACATAGAAAGTGTGTGTACATGGGCAATGTGTGTACATGGACAGTGTGTGACATGGGCAGTGTGTGTACATGGGCAGTGTGTGTACATGGACAGTGTGTGTACATAGGCAGTGTGTGTACATAGGCAGTGTGTGTACATGGGTAGTGTGTGTACATGGACAGTGTGTGTGTACATAGGCAGTGTGTGTACATGGACAGTGTGTGTACATGGGCAGGTGTGTACATGGGCAGGTGTGTACATGGGCAGGTGTGTACATGGGCAGGTGTGTACATGGGCAGGTGTGTACATGGGCAGTGTGTGTATATGAATAGGGTGTGTACATGGGTAGTGTGAGTACATGGGCAGTGTGAGTACAGGGCAGAGTGTGTACATGCGCAGTGTTAGTACATGGGCAAGGTGTGTACATGGGCAGTGTGTGTACATGAACAGTGTGTGTACATGGGCAGAGTGAGTACAGGGGCAGGTGTGTACATGGGCAGGTGTGTACATGGGCAGTGTGTGTACATGGGCAGTGTGTGTACATGGGCAGTGTGTGTACATAGGCAGTGTGTGTACATGGTAGTGTGAGTACATGGGCAGTGTGTGTACATGGGCAGTGTGTGTACATGGGCAGTGTGTGTACATGGGCAAGGTGTGTACATGGACAGTGTGTGTACATGAACAGTGTGTGTACATGGACAGATGTTACATGGGCAGTGTGTGTACATGGGCAGGTGTGTACATGGGCAGTGTGTGTACATGGACAAGGTGTGTACATGGGCAGTGTGTGTACATGAACAGTGTGTGTACATGGGCAGAGTGAGTACAGGGGCAGGTGTGTACATGGGCAGTGTGTACATGGGCAGGTGTGTACATGGGCAGTGTGTGTACATGGGCAGTGTGTGTACATAGGCAGTGTGTGTACATGGGTAGTGTGAGTACATGGGCAGTGTGTGTACATGGGCAGTGTGTGTACATGGGCAGTGTGTGTACATGGGCAAGGTGTGTACATGGACAGTGTGTGTACATGGGCAGTGTGTGTACATGGACAGTGTGTGTACATGGGCAGTGGTGTACATGGACAGTGTGTGTACATGGGCAGTGTGTGTACATGGGCAGTGTGTGTACATGGACAGTGTGTGTACATAGGCAGTGTGTGTACATGGACAGAGTGTGTACATAGGCAGTGTGTGTACATGGGTAGTGTGAGTACATGGGCAGTGTGAGTACATGGGCAGAGTGTGTACATGGGCAGTGTTAGTACATGGGCAGAGTGTGTACATGGGCAGGTGTGTACATGGGCAGTGTGTGTACATGGGCAGGTGTGTACATGGGCAGTGTGTGTACATGGGCAGGTGTGTACATGGGCAGGGTGTGTACATGGGCAGGGTGTGTACATGGGCAGGGTGTGTACATGGGCAGGGTGTGTACATGGGCAGGGTGTGTACATGGGCAGGGTGTGTACATGGGCAGGTGTGTACATGGGTAGTGTGTGTACATGGGCAGTGTGAGTATATGGGCAGTGTGTGTACATGGACAGTGTGTGTACATGGACAGTGTGTGTACATGGACAGTGTGTGTACATGGGCAGATGTGTACATGGGCAGTGTGTGTACATGGGCAGTGTGTACATGGGCAGTGTGTGTACATGGGGCAGTGTGTGTACATGGGCAGTGTGTGTACATGGGCAGGTGTGTACATGGGCAGATGTGTACATGGGCAGGTGTGTACATGGGCAGGTGTGTACATGGGCAGGTGTGTACATGGGCACTTGTGTACATGGGCAGTGTGTGTACATGGGCAGGTGTGTACAGGAAGGTGTGTACATGGGCAGGTGTGTACATGGGCAGTGTGTGTACATGGGCAGTGTGTGTACATGGGCAGTGTGAGTACATGGGCAGGTGTGTACATGGGCAGGTGTGTACATGGGCAGGTGTGTACATGGGCAGGTGTGTACATGGGCAGTGTGTGCACATGGGCAGGGTGTGTACATGGATAGGGTGTGTACATGGGCAGTGTGTACATGGGCAGTTGTGTACATGGGCAGTGGTGTGTACATGGGCAGGGTGTGTACATGGGTAGGGTGTGTACATGGACAGTGTGTGTACATGGGCAGGGTGTGTACATGGGCAGTGTGTGTACATGGGCAGTGTGTGTACATGGGCAGGTGTGTACATGGGCAGGTGTGTACATGGGCAGGTGTGTACATGGGCAGGTGTGTACATGGGCAGTGTGTGTACATGGATAGGGTTTGTACATGGATAGGGTGTGTACATGGGTAGGGTGTGTACATGGGCAGTGTGTGTACATGGGCAGTGTGTGTATATGGGCAGGGTGTGTACATGGGTAGGGTGTGTACATGGGCAGAGTGTGTACATGGGCAGTGTGTGTACATGGGCAGGGTGTGTACATGGGTAGGGTGTGTACATGGGCAGTGTGTGTACATGGGCAGGTGTGTACATGGGCAGTGTGTGTACATGGGCAGGGTGTGTACATGGGCAGTGTGTGTACATGGGCAGGGTGTGTACATGGGTAGGGTGTGTACATGGGCAGTGTGTGTACATGGGCAGTGTGTGTACATGGGTAGGGTGTGTACATGGGCAGTGTGTGTACATGGGCAGTGTGTGTACATGGGCAGTGTGTGTACATGGGCAGGTGTGTACATGGCAGTGTGTGTACATGGCAGTGTGTGTACATGGGTAGGGTGTGTACATGGGCAGGTGTGTACATGAGCAGTGTGTGTACATGGGCAGTGTGTGTACATGGGCAGGTGTGTACATGGGCAGTGTGTGTACATGGGCAGTGTGTGTACAGGGGCAGGTGTGTACATGGGCAGGTGTGTACATGGGCAGTGTGTGTACATGGGCAGTGTGTGTACATGGGCAGGTGTGTACATGGGCAGGTGTGTACATGGGCAGTGTGTGTACATGGGCAGAGTGTGTACATGGGCAGGTCCCCTCACCTGTGATGCCTTGGCCGCTCTGATGGCCCGAAGGAACTCCTGGTGCTTCTCCCGCCACTTGGACTTGGGGTTGGACTTGCGCTCCGGGGACTTGGCCCGCCCGGCCCGCCCGGCGGCACGTCCGACGCCTCCCCTCGCTGCCTAGTCGAGTTGAAGCTCTGTGGGAGTGCAGGATGGATGAGTTGACGGTGGTGGTGGATGAGTTGACGGTGGTGGTGGATGAGTTGATGGTGGTG
The DNA here is from genome assembly GCF_040958095.1 of Procambarus clarkii. Lineage (NCBI taxonomy): Eukaryota > Metazoa > Arthropoda > Malacostraca > Decapoda > Cambaridae > Procambarus > Procambarus clarkii. The sequence continues at coordinate 26,984,964 of NC_091193.1, forward strand.
GATGAGTTGACGGTGGTGGTGGATGAGTTGACGGTGGTGGATGAGTTGACGGTGGTGGATGAGTTGACGGTGGTGGTGGATGAGTTGACGGTGGTGGTGGATGAGTTGGCGGTGGTGGTGGATGAGTTTGACGGTGGTGGTGGATGAGTTGATGATGGTGGTGGATGAGCTGACGGTGGTGGTGGTGGATGAATTGACGGTGGTGGATGAGTTGACGGTGGTGGTGGATGAGTTGACGGTGGAGGTGGATGAGTTGACGGTGGAGGTGGATGAGTTGACGTTGGTGGTGGATGAGTTGACGGTGGTGGTGGATGAGTTGACGGGGGTGGTGGATGAGTTGACGGTGGAGGTGGATGAGTTGACGGGGGTGGTGGATGAGTTGACGGGGGTGGTGGATGAGTTGACGGTGGTGGGGTGGATGAGTTGACGGTGGTGGATGAGTTGACGGTGGTGGATGAGTTGACGGTGGTGGATGAGTTGACGGTGGTGGTGGATGAGTTGACGGAGGTGGATGAGTTGACGGTGGTGGTGGATGAGTTGACGGTGGTGGTGGGGATTGACGGTGGTGGTGGATGAGTTGACGGTGGTGGTGGATGAGTTGACGGTGGTGGTGGATGAGTTGATGGTGGTGGTGGATGAGCTGACGGTGGTGGTGGTGGATGAGTTGACGGTGGTGGTGGTGGATGAGTTGACGGTGGTGGTGGATGAGTTGACGGGGAGGTGGATGAGTTGACGGTGGAGGTGGATGAGTTGACGGTGGTGGTGGATGAGTTGACGGTGGTGGTGGATGAGTTGACGGGGGTGGTGGATGAGTTGACGGTGGAGGTGGATGAGTTGACGGGGTGGTGGATGAGTTGACGGGGGTGGTGGATGAGTTGACGGTGGTGGATGAGTTGACGGTGGTGGTGGATGAGTTGACGGTGGTGGTGGATGAGTTGACGGTGGTGGTGGATGAGTTGACGGTGGTGGTGGATGAGTTGACGGTGGTGGTGGATGAGTTGATGGTGGTGGTGGATGAGCTGACGGTGGTGGCGGATGAGTTGACGGTGGTGGTGGATGAGCTGACGGTGGTGGTGGATGAGTTCACTGACAGCAGGGTGAAGGAAGCCTCACTGACAGCAGGGTGAAGGAAGCCTCACTGACAGCAGGGTGAAGGAAGCCTCACTGACAGCAGGGTGAAGGAAGCTCACTGACAGCAGGGTGAAGGAAGCCTCACTGACAGCGGGGTGAAGGAAGCCTCACTGACAGCAGGGTAAGGAAGCCTCACAGACAGCGGGGTGAAGGAAGCCTCACAACAGCGGGGTGAAGGAAGCCTCACTGACAGCAGGGTGAAGGAAGCCTCACAGACAGCAGGGTGAAGGAAGCCTCACAGACAGCAGGGTGAAGGAAGCCTCACAGACAGCGGGGTGAAGGAAGCCTCACAGACAGCAGGGTGAAGGAAGCCTCAATGACAGCAGGGTGAAGGAAGCCTCACTGACAGCAGGGTGAAGGAAGCCTCACTGACAGCAGGGTGAAGGAAGCCTCAAAGACAGCGGGTGAAGGAAGCCTCACAGACAGCGGGGTGAAGGAAGCCTCACAGACAGCAGGGTGAAGGAAGCCTCACAGACAGCAGGGTGAAGGAAGCCTCACAGACAGCAGGGTGAAGGAAGCCTCACTGACAGCAGGGTGAAGGAAGCCTCACAGACAGCAGGGTGAAGGAAGCCTCACAGACAGCAGGGTGAAGGAAGCCTCACAGACAGCGGGGTGAAGGAAGCCTCACAGACAGCAGGATGAAGGAAGCCTCACAGACAGCAGGGTGAAGGAAGCCTCACAGACAGCAGGGTGAAGGAAGCCTCACAGACAGCAGGGTGAAGGAAGCCTCAATGACAGCAGGGTGAAGGAAGCCTCACTGACAGCAGGGTGAAGGAAGCCTCACTGACAGCAGCGTGAAGGAAGCTTCACAGACAGCGGGGTGAAGGAAGCCTCACAGACAGCAGGGTGAAGGAAGCCTCACAGACAGCAGGGTGAAGGAAGCCTCAATGACAGCAGGGTGAAGGAAGCCTCACTGACAGCAGGGTGAAGGAAGCCTCACAGACAGCGGGGTGAAGGAAGCCTCACAGACAGCAGGGTGAAGGAAGCCTCACAGACAGCAGGGTGAAGGAAGCCTCACAGACAGCAGGGTGAAGGAAGCCTCAATGACAGCAGGGTGAAGGAAGCCTCACAGACAGCAGGGTGAAGGAAGCCTCAATGACAGCAGGGTGAAGGAAGCCTCAATGACAGCAAGGTGAAGGAAGCCTCACTGACAGCAGGGTGAAGGAAGCCTCACTGACAGCAGGGTGAAGGAAGCCTCACAGACAGCAGGGTGAAGGAAGCCTCACAGACAGCAGGGTGAAGGAAGCCTCACTGACAGCAGGGTGAAGGAAGCCCACTGACAGCAGGGTGAAGGAAGCCTCACTGACAGCAGGGTGAGGGAAGCCTCACTGACAGCAGGGTGAAGGAAGCCTCACTGACAGCAGGGTGAAGGAAGCCTCACAGACAGCAGGGTGAGGAAGCCTCACAGACAGCAGGGTGAAGGAAGCCTCAATGACAGCAGGGTGAAGGAAGCCTCAATGACAGCAGGGTGAAGGAAGCCTCACAGACAGCAGGGTGAAGGATGCCTCACAGACAGCAGGGTGAAGGAAGCCTCAATGACAGCAGGGTGAAGGAAGCCTCACAGACAGCAGGGTGAAGGAAGCCTCACTGACAGCGGGGTGAAGGAAGCCTCACTGACAGCGTGGTGAAGGAAGCCTCGCTGACAGCAGGTGAAGGAAGCCTCACTGATAGCGGGGTGAAGGAAGCCTCACAGACAGCAGGGTGAAGGAAGCCTCACTGACAGAGGGTGAAGGAAGCCTCAGTGACAGCACGGTGAAGGAAGCCTCACAGACAGCGGGGTGAAGGAAGCCTCAGTGACAGCAGGGTGAAGGAAGCCTCACAGACAGCGGGGTGAAGGAAGCCTCACTGACAGCAGGTGAAGGAAGCCTCACAGACAGCAGGGTGAAGGAAGCCTCACTGACAGCGGGGTGAAGGAAGCCTCACTGACAGCGTGGTGAAGGAAGCCTCGCTGACAGCAGGGTGAAGGAAGCCTCACTGACAGCGGGGTGAAGGAAGCCTCAGTGACAGCAGGGTGAAGGAAGCCTCACAGACAGCGTGGTGAAGGAAGCCTCAGTGACAGCAGGGTGAAGGAAGCCTCACTGACAGCGGGGTGAAGGAAGCCTCACTAACAGCAGGGTGAAGGAAGCCTCACTGACAGCGGGGTGAAGGAAGCCTCACAGACAGCAGGGTGAAGGAAGCCATCGCTGACAGCAGGGTGAAGGAAGCCTCACTGACAGCGGGGTGAAGGAAGCCTCACAGACAGCAGGGTGAAGGAAGCCTCACTGACAGCGGGGTGAAGGAAGCCTCACTGACAGCGTGGTGAAGGAAGCCTCGCTGACAGCAGGGTGAAGGAAGCCTCACTGACAGCGGGGTGAAGGAAGCCTCAGTGACAGCAGGGTGAAGGAAGCCTCACAGACAGCGGGGTGAAGGAAGCCTCAGTGACAGCAGGGTGAAGGAAGCCTCACAGACAGCAGGGTGAAGGAAGCCTCAGTGACAGCAGGGTGAAGGAAGCCTCACTGACAGCGGGGTGAAGGAAGCCTCAGTGACAGCAGGGTGAAGGAAGCCTCACAGACAGCAGGGTGAAGGAAGCCTCAGTGACAGCAGGGTGAAGGAAGCCTCACTGACAGCGGGGTGAAGGAAGCCTCAGTGACAGCAGGTGAAGGAAGCCTCACTGACAGCGGGGTTA
>NC_091193.1:26993759-27047991 GCF_040958095.1 Procambarus clarkii
GCTTAACCGAGAAGCTAAAGTCAAATTACAAGGAAAAACATCGACCTTAAAGAGGCGGGAAAATGGAACTCCACAGGGAGGAATACTAAACCTCTTCCTCTTCAACTGTCTCATGGAACAACTCATGAAGCTCAAGTTACAGAAAGCCAAACTACTGAACAATGCAGACGACTTTGTGGTCATCATCAATGGCAAAGGTGCAAGGAACCATGCACAAAAATGCCTTGATATTATCAGCAAGGAAGCGGAACGCAAAGCAGTGAAAATAAACAGCAATAAAACAAAAGCAATGACCGTTAAAATGAGAACTCAAGACGTCAGACTGGCAATACAAGGACAAGAAATTGAGTGGGTTACCTCTTTTCAATACCTGGGAGTCATAATAGACAACCAGTTGAAATTCACTCAAGAAATTGAATATCTTCGACAAAGCTGTAAAGCCAGAAACCTAGCTTTGCGCTCCCTGACCAGTCTTAGCGAGGGTGCATCTCTACCAGTACTCAAAATGTACTTCATTCAAGCAGTTAGGTCACTCATTGACTATGCTGCTCCTGCTCTTACATCCCTCAGTGATAACCAATGGGAGAAACTGGAAGTGTCTCAAAATGATGCCCTCAGAACAATGCTGGGAGCACCTATATGGACGCGTAGAGAGAACCTTAGAATGGAAACCAACTTACCAGCATTAGAAAACAGGATCAAACAAAGGATAGCCACCATAACAACAAAACTTGTTGGAACCACCGCCAGACTGCCAATCAAAGACAGCATACACAGATCGCTTCAGAAAAACCTTCAATATAGAACAAGCACATGGATAGATAATCTGATCAAGATTCTAGAGAAAGTGGACTTGAACTGTACCATTAAAAACAAAGGAGAAGATAGACCATATCAACACTTTCGGCAGCCTCCTCCATGGGAAGAATCGAGTCTAAAGATAATCATTAAAGGATTACCAGTTAAAAAATCTGCATGTGACTCGCAGAGGCTCAAAGCAGTCACAGAACAACAAATGAAAACCATCTCAAGACCTGTAACGACTCACATCTTCACAGACGGATCAGTTGATCAAGAAAGAGGTTCTGCTGGGGCAGCAGTTTACACTACCAGCCATGAAGCTTACTGGAGCATGAATAGTGGGTGCTCAACATTGCAAACAGAATTATATGCCCTGAAGGAGGGCTTAAACTATACAATTGAGAATAATTTACATGATGTCATCATTCATACCGACTCTAGATTTTTGCTCCAGGCATTGTTATCCAATCAGCACTGAGATAATATACAACTCACAGAAATCCAACATATAGGAAAAGAAGCCCACAATCTAGGGCTGTCAATCACCCTAAATTGGATACCAAGTCACATTGGCATAGAAGGTAATGAAAAGGCAGACTCACTAGCAAAACCTGCCACTGCTCTACCTTTTGTACAGGTTCAAATACCTTCAAGTTTTTCACAGATTAAGGAGCAAATCAAGAAGAAAACACTCTCAACTAACAAAAGTCGCCACAGAGTCAAAGTAGCGGAAGGAAGATCCACTGCGATATGGTACGAACAAGCCACTGGTTACTACTTTTTCAAGCCTGGCAAAAAGATATCTAGAGACATTGCAGTAGCCATACACAGACTCAGACATGGTTACAAGTGCTGCTGGGAGGTAATGAACCCAATAGTTAAAGAGTGTCACATCTGTGGAACAGAAGCAGAGGCGCCACTATTGCACTACTTACTGGAATGTGAAGCTACTGAAGCCCTGCGCATCAAACTCAACATTGATCCAACGACAGCAGCTGCATTAGATGCACATTCCACCGCGATTACAATGGTTAGAAAAGTCGTTGAGAAATGGGACTCACTAGTGAGCATTCTGCATCTACATCCGCCTCCAAGATAATGTTATTAAAACAAGACTAAAACCAGTACACAAAAACAGAAGCGAAAAATAAACCGGGAAAACGAAGGCATCCCCACCTCCTTTTAAAACTTTGACCCAAATATCACAGTAACAAGGTTATCGCGAATAACCAAACTCAATTACGTGCTCACCATAGCCCGTGCTACATGGACACTTCTTTCTGAGTAGCTAAATCTAAAACAACAACAACAAAGTCAAGTATCGGACATATATATAGGCAGGAGAGAGAGGTGAAGTGAAGTGAGGTACAATGAAAAAATGAATGGGAATTAGATGGATATAAATAAGAACTGCACAAGGCCTATTGGCCCATACAAGGCTCCCATAGGTACCCATTAATGGTTTATTGTCCCATAGAATAAGAGCTGCATCAATAGGCCCATACATGGATAATAATAGCATAAGATAGTAAATATTTACAATTAATTAGCGAGACAAATGTGTATTAATGATCCTACTCAAATTACCCTTCCATTGATCTATCAAAAATGGATCTAAGTTATATTAACCACTGCTAATGTTCAAATTACATTCTTTTGTAATCTGTATTAAAGCAAATTAAGTTATGTTCCTATTGAAGGTGCTTTTACAATTCGTTATTGAAGAAGTCATCTCTTAATCAATTTGGTGAGAATTTTTTGACAGATGAACAAACAAAGCATTAGACAATTGGCCATGTCTTACAGAGTATTTATGTTACGAAATTCTACATTTCAAATCTTTAGATGTTTGCCCAACATAGAACTTATTACAGTCTTTACAAGGTACTTTATAAATGACACAATTATCACTACGAGGGCTGTTTCTAACTAATAGCTTACCAACAGTGTTTTCGTAACTGAACAATACATGTATATCAAAAACATGTAGGCCTTGACCATATTTTCAAACCTAGAAAAATATGGTAAACATAACACATTCTTTGGGCGAATTCTTTCACTGCATATATTATTATAATATGTGCGACGTACTTTGATACGGCAAACTTCCAAAAAAACTCAGTGGATAACAAAGCTTGAGAGCAATAGAATTAATATTCTTAAACCCTTCATTTAAGAATTCTGGACTAACAACCCGAAGAGCTCTTAGATACATAGAGGAAAAAATTTATTTTTTTCACATTGTATCTATGCCCTGAGAAATAATGAACATAAGATAAATTATTCGTAGGTTTTCTGTAGACACTAAACTTTAGTGAAGAATCTTCCCTATGAATAAGTATATCTCGGAATGGCAAACATTTATCAATTTCAGTCTCCATAGTAAATTTTATGGAGGTGACTTGGTCATTAAGTTTGGCTACAAATTCCTCTGTGTTTACATCTGAAGGCCTTATACACAAAATATCATCAACATATCTAAACCATGGAATGATTCCAGGGGTAATTTTTGAAACAAATTTCTTTCTGAAGAATTCCATGTACAAGTTTGAAAGCAATGGCGATAAAGGATTCCCCATTGCCACTCCAAAAGTCTGTAAAATAATACTCATGTTTAAAGGTAAATTTACATTCTTTAATGCACAACTTAACAAGATTGACAATAATATCAACAGAAAGAGGTAAAACATGATTCATTAGTTCACGAGCAAGATAATTAAGAATATCATCAACCGGTACCTTTGTAAACATGGAACAAACGTCAAGACTGATTAACTTTACATCAGGAGTGACTGGGACACTATTCAGTTTGTTAACTAATTCAAGAGAATTTGTCAAATGAGAAGGGAAATAGTTCCTAACAATGGAGACAAGATTTTGGTAAGCCATTTAGAAAACTTGTAAGAAATGGATCCCACAGAACCCCCCTTAAGAAATGGATCCCACAGAACCCCCCTTAAGAAATGGATCCCACAGAACCCCCCTTAAGAAATAGATCCCACAGAACCCCCCTTAAGAAATGGATCCCACAGAACCCCCCGTAAGAAATGGATCCCACAGAACCACCCTTAAGAAATGGATCCCACAGAACCCCCCGTAAGAAATGGATCCCACAGAACCCCCTTAAGAAATGGATCCCACAGAACCCCCCGTAAGAAATGGATCCCACAGATCAAGGGTACCAAGGGAGTGAGGGGAGGGGTTCAGACGTGTCGTCGTCGCGCTCCGTGAAAAAACTCGAATAAACCTTTTTTTTTTTTAGGATTACAACCATGGATTACGGACCACAGTGATCACGAAGTGCATAGTGACCCATAGGAAAGTTGAATACAGTAATTAACAATGGAACTTTGAGTGAAATAAAGAATAAACGTAGACCACATGAGAGCAGTGCCACCAGCCGCATGGGTACATGCATATAGGCGATATACATCACATATAGCGAGCAGTGATACGTTCAACAGTGAAGTGGAACGTCTAACAGTGTGTGGAAAGTGGAACGTGTGGAAAGTCTCGGAGAATTACACATAGAAAGAAATAGAAATGTAAATTTGTGGGAGTATGAGGCATCAGGCAGTGTTTACACCACAGCCACGAGGCCTACAGTGTATGGGTCGTCCCTCAGTGATAATATACTGGCAATATATATATATTGTAATACGGGAATGTGGATTTAGGAACTAGTAATAGAGTAAGTCAATACCATTACAAGCCGGAAAGTAAGCAGAAAATCCTTAGGATAATACAGGCAAATAATTCGGTGTTATAAATCAAGGAACTGGCAACGGGTGGCATCCACCCAGACCTGGGGCCAGATTCACAAAAGCACTTACGAACCTGTACATCTTTTCTCAATCTTTGGCAGCTTTGTTTCCAATTATTAAACAGTTAATGAGCTCCGAAGCAGCAGGAGGCTGTTTATAACAATAACAACAGTTGATTGGGAGGTTTTCATGCCAGTAAACTGTTTAATAAATGTAACCAAAGCCATCAAAGATTGAGGAAAGATGTACACATTCGTAAGTATTTGCGTAAGTACTTTTGTGAATCTAGCCCCATTTACTATGAAACCAAAAAAACGGCCAACCTACTCATGAAAAACTCTCCAGACACAAAGCAGAACGCCTTAAAGGAGACCAACGTACGTCGTCTATGCCTTCAAATGCCCACTTGGGGACGGTAAGCCTCAAAGAACTCAGTATATAGGCAAGACAACAACATCTCTTTCTAGGCGATTAACGATGCATAAGCAACAGGGCTCCATAAAGGAACATATAATCTCTTCCCACAACCAGACCATCACCAGAGAAGTCTTAACAGACAACACAGAAATCATCAATAGATACAGCGATAGCAGGCGGCTCGACATCTGCGAAGCACTACACATCAAGAAGTCAACACCAGCAATCAACAGCCAATTAATGCACAACTATATTCTACCCACTTCAAGACTCCGAACCAATATAGAAGCATCAAGAGGAAGTATGGGCCAATAGGTCCTTTGCAGTTACTTCCATTCTTCCCTTTCACTTGTCCAATTTATATCCCTTGAACAGTGTTCTGTCTTGTGTTGGTCAAAAGTTTGTTCACCTCATCCAAAACTGTTTCAACATATCACCTCACCCAAATACGAGTATATAAGACAAGCTGTTTAGTTTAGGCATAAGTAAAACTCTGTTTAGTGTTTTCAGGTCACAGTTGTGTGTGTGTAAACTAAGTCTTTGAAAATGTAATAAGTTATTAAGAAACGCGTTCTAGCGTCGTGTCAGACTAGAAATAAAAATGAATTTTGGAGAAATGATTTTTCAATTGCCATCGACAGTAAAAAGAAACTTAAGAAATATTGAGAAAATTCGTGTTAGAATTATTAATCTAACTTTTTCGGTCATATTTAACAACATATGTTTACAAGAAAGACTGCTACCAAAATATATATATATATATATATATATATATATATATATATATATATATATATATATATATATATATATATATATATATATATATATATATATATATATATATTATTAAATATGACCGAAAAAGTAAGATTAATAATTCTAACACGAATTTTCTCAATCTTTCGTACATTATGCTTCACTGTTGGAGGTAAATCAAAAATCACTTCTCCAAAATTCATTTTTATTTCTAGTCTGACGCGACACGGGCGCGTTTCGTAAAACTTATTACATTTTCAAAGACTTCACAAATACACAACTGATTAGAACTTGCGTTTCCCTGATTTTATATCTACATTTGAGTGAGGTGGGAAGGGTGATGTGGCATTACATTTGAGTGAGGTGGGAAGGATGATGTGGCATTAACACAAGACAGAACACTAGAGGATATTAATAGGGTATTAAAAGTATCAACACAAGACAGAACAGAAACAATGGAGAAATAGCAACATCGACCATAGTATCCGTACCCGCATTGAACAACACCTCGACATCCTCACAGACCAACATCACCTCAGCACTGAAACAAGGATTATCAAGAAACTAACAACATTATATGGAGGACCTATGGCAATTCCACGACCAAGAGATGGCTTCCTGAACCTTGCAGGAATTAACCTCACTGAGGACCAAGTCACTCTCCTAAATCTGGGCATAAACTGTCATGTTATGTCCAGACCGAGTGAAATGGCCCGGAAAGTGGAGTTGGAAATTCTGTTGGACGACATATTCGACCTCGAGACACAAAAGAAGGTCACTACCAAAGATACCTTACAAGCAGAACTTATTGCAGAAGGAGGAAAGAATCGAGGCAACTACAGAAGCACCATACTGTCCCCCGAGCTTAGAGCGGCAGCTAAAAGCCTTCGTGAGAACAAGGAGATAGTTGTCAGGAGAGGTGACAAGTCGCCAATATATGTCATTCTTAAAAAAGACGAATATCTGGCGAAAATGAACATCATACTCTCTGACCAAACTAAGTTCCAAAGGGTAACGAAGGACACTACAGCCGAATTAAAAGCAAAGGTTAACAAACTGATCGAAACTGTGAACGCCAAGAAATCCGGACTCCACCTGCCAAAGATCATTGGGGAATATAAACCTGGATATGCGTATGGAAATGTCAAGACGCACAAGCCTGGAAACCCACTTCGGCCAATCATTAGCCAGATACCCACACCCACGTACAGATTGGCGAAGCGACTCAACGGCCTGCTGACTCCTTATGTTCCTTGCGCCTTCAGCCTGAAGTCTCCAAAGGAATTTGTGGACTTACTGCGGGGCGCACGGGCCACAGGGATAAGAGCCTCGTTGGACGTAGAATCGCTGTTCACCAACGTACCTGTGGACGAGACAATCGGAATGATAGCCGACAGAGTGTATCGTGATCCAGCCTGTACTCCTCTTGACATGCCAGAAAGTATTCTGAGGAAACTACTCCAAGCTTGTACTAAAGAGGCACCCTTCTTGAGCCCGGATGGGCACATGTATAAGCAAGTAGATGGGGTCGCCATGGGTTCTCCCCTAGGTGTCCTGTTTGCAAACTTCTACATGGGTACCATCGAGCAAAAAGTCTTAGTCGACATGAACTTGAAACCGGCCATATACTGCAGGTATGTTGACGACATTTTTACACAGGTACCTGATGTCAGACATCTGCAGGAGTTGAAGGAGGCATTTGAGCAGAGTTCCGTGCTGCGTTTCACTTACGAGACGGAAAAGGATGGGAAGCTGCCTTTTCTAGATGTAACAGTCATGGAAAAGGGCGGAGGTTTCCACACTGCAGTCTACACAAAGGAAACAAACATAGGAATGTGCCTGAATGCCAACAGCGACTGCCCTGACAGGTACAAGAGGAGTGTTGTTAACGCATACGTCGACCGTGCTCTCAGCCACAGCTCAGAATGGAAGCAAGTCGACGAAGAACTCTGTAGGGTAAGGCAGGTTCTAGTCAATAACGGCTTCTCCAATGGTTTCATCGAAGACATCGTAAGAAGGAAAGTGAAAAGCCATGCAACCTCCGAAGAGACAACTAACACAACACCTATACCCCCTATTAGACTATTTTACAGGAACTTCTTTTCCACAGCTCATAGAACAGAGGAAAGGGTCCTGAAAGATATTGTTAATAGAAACGTTATCCCAACAGACAAAAATCAGAGGATACAACTGACGATTTACTATAAAACCAGAAAAACGGCCAGCCTACTCATGAGAAACTCTCCAGACACGAAACAGAACGCTTTAAAAGAGACTAACGTCGTCTATGCCTTCAAATGCCCACTTGGGGACTGTAAGCTCCAAAAAACCCAGTATATAGGCAAGACAACAACATCTCTTTCTAGGCGTTTAACGATGCATAAACAACAGGGCTCCATTAAGGAACATATAATCTCTTCCCATAACCAAACCATCGCCAGAGAAATCCTAGTAAACAACACAGAAATCATCGATAGATACAGCGATAGCAGGCGGCTTGACGTTTGCGAGGCACTACACATCAAGAAGTCAACACCAGCAATCAACAGCCAATTATTGCACAACTATATTCTACCCACCTCAAGACTCCGCTCCAATATAGAAGCATCAAGAAATATGGACCAATAGGCTTTCTACAAACACTTCTATTCAATACCCATTGTTTCTGTTCTGTCTTGTGTTGATACTTTTAATACCCTATTAATATCCTCTAGTGTTCTGTCTTGTGTTAATGCCACATCATCCTTCCCACCTCACTCAAATGTAATGCCACATCACCCTTCCCACCTCACTCAAATGTAGATATAAAATCAGGGAAACGCAAGTTCTAATCAGTTGTGTATTTGTGAAGTCTTTGAAAATGTAATAAGTTTTACGAAACGCGCCCGTGTCGCGTCAGACTAGAAATAAAAATGAATTTTGGAGAAGTGATTTTTGATTTACCTCCAACAGTGAAGCATAATGTACGAAAGATTGAGAAAATTCGTGTTAGAATTATTAATCTTACTTTTTCGGTCATATTTAATAATATATGTCTACAGGAAAGACTGCTACCAAAATATACTAATATATATATATATATATATCTTTTTAATTTAACTGCAATTAAGAGGGTTAGCTTATATAATAATTAGGCAGAGCAGTGATCGCTTACTACGAGGTCCAGATAATGGACCAATCGCGTGTTTACCTTCGATACAAACAACCTTTTGTGTTTGATCATCAACAATTAACTTGTGTCACACACATATGTATCCTTGACTGCGGCCAGTCTTGTCATTGTGTATGAAGACAACCACCTGTATGCAGCCAAATGTATACACTTCTAGTGAGCCGTATACATGGTGTTGAGAGCCTGGGCATTACCTGCGTGAGGGGACCAGCTTCCAGGGTTCCATTACCGTTCTGGACTTGTGTATTTCTGTATGTAGGTTAGATTAGCATTATAAAAGCACAACAATCACCTTCTGTGGTTGATTGTTCAGTAAACCCCTGAACTATATGTTTAACACATCTTTAACCCTGTCCATGAAGGACAGAACATATATATATGCTGGTTAGCATTGTAAATGTCTGGCCACCTCTGTGGTACAAAATCTATATAAATAAAAATGTAAATGTTCGTTTGTTCAAAATCGCCAAACTCGGAAGTTCTTCACCGATTGCTTTGAATTTTTAACACATTCCATTCACACCCGAGTTGGTTTTTATATGTATACTATATACATGCCACGTCTGTGATGTATACTATATACATGTTACGTCTGTGATGTATACTATATACATGTCACGTCTGTGATGTATACTATATACATGTCACGTCTGTGATGTATACTATATACATGTTACGTCTGTGATGTATACTGTATACATGTCACGTCTGTGATGTATACTATATACATGTCACGTCTGTGATGTATACTATATACATGTCACGTCTGTGATGTATACTATATACATGTCACGTCTGTGATGTATACTATATACATGTCACGTCTGTGATGTATACTATATACATGTCACGTCTGTGATGTATACTATATACATGTCACGTCTGTGATGTATACTATATACATGTCACGTCTGTGATGTATACTATATACATGTCACGTCTGTGATGTATACTATATACATGTCACGTCTGTGATGTATACTATATACATGTCACGTCTGTGATGTATACTATATACATGTCACGTCTGTGATGTATACTATATACATGTCACGTCTGTGATGTATACTATATACATGTCACGTCTGTGATGTATACTATATACATGTCACGTCTGTGATGTATACTATATACATGTTACGTCTGTGATGTATACTATATAGATGCCACGTCTGTGATGTATACTATATAGATGCCATGTCTGTGATGTATACTATATAGATGCCATGTCTGTGATGTATACTATATAGATGCCATGTCTGTGATGTATACTATATAGATGCCATGTCTGTGATGTATACTATATAGATGTTACGTCTGTGATGTATACTATATAGATGTCACGTCTGTGATGTATACTATATAGATGTTACGTCTGTGATGTATACTATATAGATGTCACGTCTGTGATGTATACTATATACATGTTACGTCTGTGATGTATACTATATAGATGCCACGTCTGTGATGGAATTTTTTTTAAACTGTTTTTTGTGGTTTTCATGTGAGGCAAATCTTCGAAACCTCTTTACCGATTGATTTGAAATTTTGACACAACGTTGCATTCAAATAGACACGTATTTTTTATATACCTACTTTATACATGCCTCACCTGTGACAGGAAAAAATGTTTTTTTTTTAAACAGTGCCATCTGTTGGACGTAAGAGCAGCATGCTGTAATCTCAGACCTTTCTTCACCGATTGCTTTGAAACTTCGACACAACGTTCCATTGGAATACGTGCATGTTTTTATATGCCTACTATATAAATGCCACACCTGTGACAGGTAAATACATGTTTTGTTTTTTTAAACAGCGCCATCTGTTCAAAGTAATAGCAACACACACTATACTAAATATGTTATGATTCCATTTCAATGTTTCTGATTACATTGATAAATTGAATTTTCATAGATTTCGATATATTTTCATTTTGATTTAATTATTTTGTGTGACATTGCATTGGAATTTAGCTGTATTGTTTACCATACCATTCATTTTGTATGTATAAGTATAGATGCCACACCTGTGACAGGTAAAAACATGTTTTTTTTAAGAAATAGCTCCATCTGTTGCACGTAAGAGCAACACACGGTATACTAAATATGTTACGATTCCATATCAATGTTTCCAATTGCATTGACAAATTGAATTTTCATTGATTTCGAATTCTTTTCATTTTGATTTAATTATTTTGTATGACATTGCGTTGGAATTGAGCTGAGTTTTTTATCATACCATTCATTTCGTGAGAATAAGTATAGATGCCACACCTGTGACAGGTAAAAACATGTTTTTTTTTTTAAGAAATAGCACCATCTGTTGCACGTAAGAGCAACACACGCTATACTAAATATGTTACAATTTCATTTCAATGTTTCCGATTTCATTGATAAATTGAATTTTCATTGATTTTTATTTATTTTCATTTTGATTTAATATTTTACAAGACATTGCACTGGAATTGAGCTGTGCTGTTTACCATACCATTCATTTCATTAGTATAGTTCATTTTTTTTCAATGTTTTTCATTTCGTTTGTTTAACTGTTTCTCTTATATTTCAGTGATTGGAACATCAGATCACATGATGTTCCAAATTTTCTGATGGGAACATCATATTATTTGAGAATGCATCGGACGAGGGAGTTGGGAATGGTGGGGAGGATGAAGAGACGGAAGTGGGGGATGGTGGGGAGGATAAGGGGATGTGGGAGGGGGGAATGGTAGGGAGGACGAAGGGACAGGGCAGTGGTAGATGGTGGGGAGGATGAGGGGACGGTGGGGTGGGAAATAGTTAGGTTTACAAGGGGGCAGTGGGGGGAAGGGGAAGGTTGAGAAGACGTAGGAACGGGGATGAGGAAAATTGTGGGGAGGACTGGGAGACAGGGGAAGGATACTGTGGCTCAGCAACGCACATGAGTTGCTGAGCCACAGCAACGTGTGGCCGGGTACAGCTAGTAATAAATAAATAAAAAAAATAAAAGAGGACGTGCACGTGCGTCTATGACCATCTGGTCAACGTCTCTATTGTCATTTTTTGTACTATTCTTAAAAACTACATTTCATGTTCTTGTGAACACTTGGTTATGGTGTGGTAATGGTCAAGGTCTCCCAGATAAGGCCTCGTATACAAACAGATATTAGGTTTACCCCAAAATTATGTGATCATTCACAACCTTCTGCTGCCAGTCCCGGATCTCTCCCAGACACCACAGTCTAATTAATCCCTTGGAGGGCTAGGGGATATAAACCCCAGGAAGGACTCACCTTTCGTTTCTTGGAGGAGAGTTTCTGGCAGACCTTAGTGTGGCGGGCGAGGGCCTGGGGGTTGAAGGTGCGGTTACACACCGTGCACGGCAGCAGCGTCCTCTGCTCCTCCTCCGGGAACTCTGCACCACAGACAACACTTTAGTTATGCCTTTACTAGACCTGGGGTCACACTGCTCACCCCAGCACACACTCACTCACGGGGCACCCTTCGCCACCTAACACGGAGCAGGTTACAGGGAGCAAGATACAGGGAGCACGATACAGAGAGTAGGTTACAGGGAGTAGGTTACAGGGAGTAGGTAACAGGGGAACAGGTTACAGGGAGCAGGTTACAGGGAGCAGGTTACAGGGAACAGGTTACAGGGAGCAGGTTACAGGGAGCAGGTTACAAGGAGCAAGATACAGGGAGCACGATACAGAGAGTAGGTTACAGGGAGCAGGTTACAGGGAGTAGGTAACAGGGAGTAGGTTACAGTGAACAGGTTACAGTGAACAGGTTACAGGGAGCAGGTTACAGGGGAACAGGTTACAGGGAACAGGTTACAGTGAACAGGTTACAGGGGAACAGGTTACAGGGAACAGGTTACAGTGAACAGGTTACAGGGAGTAGGTTACAGAGTGCACGTTACAAGGAGTAGGTTACAGGGAGCAGGTTACAGGGAACAGGCTACAGGGAACAAGTTACAGGGAGCAGGTTGTTGGAAATTTCCAACACTAATACAATACTATTGTATTATTATAAACTAGTATTAAATTATACTAATTACTGTAGTTACTAAAATTTACTAACAGTAGTGTTCACATGAACTAATTATTATATCTGTATAAGAATACTGGAATTCTTACGAAACCAAGCACCAGTATTGCGTCAGATTATACCTAGTTATACACATTTATATCCAGTGTGTTAGAGAATTGACTGTGGTTCTCTAAAATCATCAGTATTCCGTGTGATAATTATTTATGGATAACATAACTCCCAAATAATTCCAAATCGAGAGTTTTTAGTTACAATTGTTATCAAGTAATAATTTTACCGTCACGCGTGAATGCCATGGAGAAAACTAAAATCTTCTCCATTTCTTGCTTACTACCATAAGACGAGAAAGTAATAATATTTAACTCCTTAGAATTACAACCCAGTCTTTATTAAAGCATTTCAGCCGCAATTACGCGAAATAATATTATTCGTGATAAATAATTTCTGTGGCGAATGCGGGACGCTAGTGGGCGAGGGAGAAGCCATTGTTTTTTGGTGTGGACGAGACGCCTGAGTGCGGCGTGAAGTCTCGTGTTGCGGAATTGAGCAACAAGGTCTTGGTGTCAGAGTCTGGGACACGTGAAGTTGAAGTTATCAGCAAGAATTACCTTGGTACTCAACATAGAACTAGTTAATATTGTTCTACGTGATCTGCAGTGACCGGCCAACTAATAACGCGTCGACATTCAAGCCAAGCTATCAACCACGTGTACGCCATTGTGAGAGTTGGAGTTTGGGACGCGGTTTCGGCAAGCTTCAACATAATCTGTACCCCTTAGCTAAGTATATAATTCCCTTTTGATGCATCATTAGAGATTGTATATGTCGGGGCAGCTTGTCGTTAGATCGAACGACCTTAACAAAACCCATGTTAGTACCATAACTAATTTGTTTTCCCATTTTCATGAATATAGATATTTCAGTAGCCTAGTTCAATGCTACGTAATATCCCTTAAATTACAGCTCGCATGTGAAGAGTCCACGAGCTGTTACCTTACCCGTGTTATTCATCTCCCAGTGTTCTACGAGGAATTCCGGAGATCCCGAGGATGAGTCGTAAATGATGTCATTGAAATCGTCTTAAAGCAAAGACTTTTTGTATTCATTTATTTACTTTAAAATTCATTACTTCTATATTCTAATATTTAATTGGATGCTGATCATGTACACTGGAGATAATACGTGTTTATTTGAATGATTAATTTCTGATGTTAATGATCTATATAATTACTGGTGATAATCTTCTATAGATTTCTTTAATTTGGTCATAAGATTATTTATTACACAATGAACTGGTGCACGAACCACACTAGTTCCTAAACGTATATGAAGTTCTAGCAATAACCCCCCAATGTAGGTGTTTGAGGCTTTGATTCAAGTTAATTATCTATACAGCCCATTAATTATTTAAGTGATTATACTTCCTAATATTTAGCCATAGACACTGGTTCTTCCTGGAATTTCTAATGATCACATTTTATTAGTTTCCCTCTTTACTATAAAAGCGGGTGGTCCTTCGTAATTGATTTCATTACTTTAATAATTAAATAAATAGAGTCAAGCCCCAAATGTCCCACACAGGTTACAGGGAACAGGTTACAAGGAGTAGGTTACAGGGAACAGGTTACAGGGAGCAGGTTACAGGGAGTAGAAAACAGGGAACAGGTTACAGGGAACAGCTTACAGGCAACAAGTTACAGGGAGCAGGTTACAGGGAACAGGTTACAGGGAGTAGGTTACAGGGAACAGGTTACAGGGAGCAGGTTACAGGGAGCAGGTTACAGGGAGTAGGTTACAGGGAGCAGGTTACAGGGAACAGGTTACAGGGAACAAGTTACAGGGAGCAGGTTACAGGGAACAGGTTACAGGGAGTAGGTTACAGGGAACAGGTTACAGGGAGCAGGTTACAGGGAGTAAGTAACAGGGAACAGGTTACAGGGAGCAGGTTACAGGGAACAGCTTACAGGCAACAAGTTACAGGGAGCAGGTTACAGGGAACAGGTTACAGTGAGTAGGTTACAGGGAACAGGTTACAGGGAGAAGGTAACAGGGAACAGGTTACAGGGAGTAAGTTACAGGGAGCACGTTACACGGAACAGGTTACAGGGAAAAGGTTACAGGGAGCAGGTTACAGGGAACAGGTTACAGGGAGCAGGTTACAGGGAGTAGGTAACAGGGAGCAGGTTACAGGGAGTAGGGTACAGGGAGAAGGATACAGGGAGCAGGTTACAGGGAACAGGTTACAGGAAGGAGCTTACAGGGAGCAGGTAACAGGGAGCAGGTTACAGGGATCAGGTTACAAGGAGCAGGTTACAGGAAGGAGCGTACAGGGAGCTGGTAACAGGGAGCAGGTTACAGGAAGGAGCTTACAGGGAGCAGGTAACAGGGAGCAGGTTACAGGGAGTAGGTTACAGGGAGCAGGTTACAGGGAGCAGGTTACAGGAAGGAGCTTACAGGGAGCAGGTAACAGGGAGCAGGTTACAGGAAGGAGCTTACAGGGAGCAGGTAACAGGGAGCAGGTTACAGGGAGTAGGTTACAGGGAGCAGGTTACAGGGAGCAGGTTACAGGGAGTAGGTTACAGGGAGCAGGTTACAGGGAGCAGGTTACAGGAAGGAGCTTACAGGGAGCAGGTTACAGGAAGGAGCTTACAGGGAGCAGGTTACAGGGAGTAGGTTACAGGGAGCAGGTTACAGGAAGGAGCTTACAGGGAGCAGGTAACAGGGAGCAGGTTACAGGAAGGAGCTTACAGGGAGCAGGTAACAGGGAGCAGGTTACAGGGAGTAGGTTACAGGGAGCAGGTTACAGGGAGCAGGTTACAGGAAGGAGCTTACAGGGAGCAGGTAACAGGGAGCAGGTTACAGGAAGGAGCTTACAGGGAGCAGGTAACAGGTTACAGGGAGTAGGTTACAGGGAGCAGGTTACAGGGAGCAGGTTACAGGAAGGAGCTTACAGGGAGCAGGTAACAGGGAGCAGGTTACAGGAAGGAGCTTACAGGGAGCAGGTAACAGGGAGCAGGTTACAGGGAGTAGGTTACAGGGAGCAGGTTACAGGGAGCAGGTTACAGGAAGGAGCTTACAGGGAGCAGGTTACAGGAAGGAGCTTACAGGGAGCAGGTAACAGGGAGTACGTAACAGTCAGTAGGTTACAGGGCGCCACAGGACGAGGTCATGGGGCACCATCTATAACTGGTCATATTTTGATGGTAAACCAATAGGCTACAATATGGGGCAGGGTAGACCATAATATGGGGCAGGGTAGATCATAATATGGGGCAGGGTAGATCATAATATGGGGCAGGGTAGATCATAATATGGGGCAGGGTAGATCATAATATGGGGCAGGGTAGATCATAATATGGGGCTGGGTAGACCATAATATGGGGCAGGGTAGATCATAATATGGGGCTGGGTAGATCATAATATGGGGCAGGGTAGATCATAATATGGGGCTGGGTAGATCATAATATGGGGCAGGGTAGATCATAATATGGAGCTGGGTAGATCATAACATGGGGCAGGGTAGATCATAATATGGGGCAGGGTAGATCATAACATGGCGCTGGGTAGATCATAATATGGGGCTGGGTAGATCATAATATGGGGCAGGGTAGATCATAATATGGGGCAGGGTAGATCATAATATGGGGCAGGGTAGATCATATGGGGCAGGGTAGATCATAATGTGGGGCAGGGTAGATCATAATATGGTGCAGGGCAGATCATAATGTGGGGCAGGGTAGATCATAATATGGTGCAGGGCAGATCATAATGTGGGGCAGGGTAGATCATAATATGGTGCAGGGTAGATCATAATATGGGGCTGGGTAGATCATAATATGGTGCAGGGCAGATCATAATGTGGGGCTGGGTAGATCATAACATGGGGCAGGGTAGATCATAATATGGGGCTGGGTAGATCATAACATGGGGCAGGGTAGATCATAATATGGGGCTGGGTAGATCATAATATGGGGCTGGGTAGATCATAATATGGGGCTGGGTAGATCATAATCATAACAACGGCTTCTCCAATGGTTTCGTCGAAGACATCATAAGAAGGAAAGTGAAACGCCATGCAACCTCTGTAGAGACAACTAACACAACACCTATACTCCCTATTAGACTATTTTACAGGAACTTCTTTTCCACAGCTCATAAAACGGAGGAAAGGGTCCTGAAAGATATTGTTAATAGAAACGTTATCCCTACAGACAAAAATCAGAGGATACAACTGACGATTTACTATAAAACCAGAAAAACGGCCAGCCTACTCATGAGAAACTCTCCAGACACAAAGCAGAACGCTTTAAAAGAGACCAACGTCGTCTATGCCTTCAAATGCCCTCTTGGGGACTGTAAGCTCCAAAAAACCCAGTATATAGGCAAGACAACAACATCTCTTTCTAGGCGTTTAACGATGCATAAGCAACAGGGCTCCATTAAGGAACATATAATCTCTTCCCACAACCAAACCATCGCCAGAGAAATCCTAGTAAACAACACAGAAATCATTGATAGATACAACGATAGCTTGACGTCTGCGAGGCTCTACACATCAAGATGTCAACACCAGCAATCAACAGCCAATTAATACACAACTATATTCTACCCACCTCAAGACTCCGCTCCAATATAGAAACATCAAGAAATATGGACCAATAGGCTTTCTACAAATCACTTCCATTCAATACCCATTGTTTCGTGTTCTGTCTTGTGTTTAGGAATTTAATACCCTATTAATACCACCTCACCCCATCCACCTCACTCAAATGCAGATATAAACAAATCGAAGATGTGTAAGTTCTATTCAGTTGTGTATGTGTAAGCTAAAGTCTTTGAAAATGTAATAAGTTTTATGATACGCGCTCAAGTGTCGCGTCAGACTAGAAATAAAAATGAATTTTGGAGAATTAATTTTTGAATTTTTGAATTACCACCAACAGTGAAAAGAAACGTACGAAAGATCGAGAAAATTCGTGTTAGAATTATTAATCTTACTTTTTCGGTCATATTTAATAATATATATATATATATATATATATATATATATATATATATATATATATATATATATATATTGTGACGATAATCTCCTTCAAGAGAGATTGAGCCTGCTCTTCCCTCCTAAGTTCGTCGCTATACATCCCTATACAACTAATATGGAAGAAATATCCAACAAATACAACACCCAGGTTTGCCAGAGAGCAAACGTATTCAGCACCAGGAACACCTGCTCCCCCCACCACTCGAACCACCAAACTACCTGTCCGTCGCCTGCTCATCGCTGATTGGCTGGGGGTCAGTCGCACCTGCTTCTCCACCGCCACACTAGTTGATGTCTGGGGCCACCACGACCTCAGCCCTCAGAATATCCAGTGCTTTCAACAAGTTAACACGTCTCGTTGGTAGACTAAGCTCTGGCTTACGTGTACTAAGAGAGGTGGCAGCTTAAAGCCAATATTCCTGCACCTATATATCTGATTGTATATTGTTCACTTGTTATTACTCACTTGTCTTAACGTAACTTTTCATTTTGTCATTTGATTATTCTTATTATTTTGATTGATTGATTTTATGTTCCAATTTGTATGTCCATTTTATTCATGTTTTGCTTTTCTAACGTAATTAAAATCTCATTGTTAAATTTACTTAGTGTTTTGTGTGTCTTCCCATTACCTTACCACAGACGAAGTTCCAGATTTTCTCTTTTTGTTTCTATATGTGACGAGGCCATACCCCTAGCTTTTGAAACAGCCGAACACCAACGCGTTACCGTCACAATATATATATATATATATATATATATATATATATATATATATATATATATATATATATATATATATATATATATATTGGTAGCAGTCTTTCCTGCTGTAGACATATATTATTAAATATGACCGAAAAAGTAAGATTAATAATTCTAACACGAATTTTCTCAATATTTCTTATGTTTCTTTTCACTGTCGATGGTAATTGAAAAATCAGTTTTCCAAAATTCATTTTTATTTCTAGTCTGGCGCGACGCTTGAACGAGTTTCGTAATAACTTATTACATTTTCAAAGACTTTAGTTTACACACAACTGGAACCTGAAAACACTAAACAGAGTTTTACTTAATGCTAACATTGAACAGCTTGTCTTATATACTCGCATTTGGGTGAGGTAAATCATCGAATGCAATTCAGCTACAGATAGACAACATTAACATCAGTAATAAAATGATGGAAAGTTTCTTGGCCTATTCGTAGACAAGAGACTCAACTTCAGCACCCACATTCAACACATAACTAAGAAAGTCTCTAAAACAGTTGGTATACTCTCCAAAATAAGATATTATGTACCTAACTCTGCTCTCCTCTCACTATATTATGCACTAATCTATCCTTATCTTAATTATGGTATCTGTGCATGGGGGTCTACCACTACAAACCACCTTAAGCCTATCATCACCCAGCAAAAATCTGCTATCAGAATAATAACAAAACTCTGCTGTCAGACAACACTCAGCTGCCTTGCTTAAATCCCTTAACTTGCTAAATATTAACTCCCTCCACACATTCTCTTGTGTCAACTACATTTACAAAACCCTGTTCTTAAATGCAAACCATGCTCTGAAACTCTCCCTGGACAGATGTAACAGGACCCATTATCACCACACCAGAAATAAATATCTCTTTGATATCCCCAGAGTCAAACTTAATCTGTGTAAACACTCTATGCAAATTAAGGGACCTAGTCTATGGAACTCACTCCCTAGTGAATTGAAAAGCTGTCCAACTTTTGCCTCATTTAAAAACAAAACCAAAAAGTACTTAATTTCGTCTTCGTAGTTTCCTACACTGAGCTTTAAATTTGCTCTGTACCTTGTGTTACCCAATCTCCCAATCTTTATGTACTTAACCCAAACAACTTTATCATTGTGTTCATTGTTGTCTTCTTTTATGTGCTAGCCATATGCTGTATTGTGCCTGCTAAGTTTTGTTAAACTACCATTCAAGCTGTCATTGCAATCAATCTGAACTACCTATGTGCTTTAATATACCTACAATTTTCTCTCATCTTTTATTTGTTTTCCTTGCTATGTAACTGTTATTATTTTTATAAATTTTGCAAGTATTTACCTACTTAAAATTTTCTTAGATTAAGGACCTGCCCGAAACGCTGTGTGTACTAGTGGCTTTACAAGAATGTAATTACTATGCTATGTACACTCACAATTCCAATGTACCTTCTTGTATATATATAAATAAAATACAAAAAAAAAATAAGGTGATATGGTACAACAGTTTTGGATGAGGTGAACAAACTTTTGACCAACACAAGACAGAACACAGAACAATGGGTATTGATTGGATAAATGAGAGGGAAGAATGGAAGTAACTGCAAAGGGCCTATTGGCCCATACTTCCTCTTGATGCTTCTATATTGGTACGGAGTCTTGAAGTGGGTAGAATATAGTTGTGCATTAATTGGCTGTTGATTGTTGGTGTTGACTTTTAGATATGCAGTGCCTACACATTAATATATATTCTAATCTAACATCTTCATAGTTGATTTCATCTATACCATACTACTACACCCCTCCTCCATGCTTACTCTCACTAATATAACGACTATCACTTCCATTTTTTCACTAAAAAACAAAAAACGATGAAGAAACTGTTTTGATACTTTGGATGAAACATTACGAGTTTTATACTCACTCGTTCATAGTATGGAACAGCCTACCCGACACACACGCTGAACGATCCTTTTGACATTTTAATTTGTTTTCAATGATTTGCAACATTAATCCATTCACCCCTTTACATCCCCAGCATCATTATCATCGTTATCATCATTATCATCATTATCATCATTTTCATCATGCAACACATACGACACAGACCATGTATGGGAACCTGTGCAACATGTACACCTGCTAGTCAGCTGTGCACAGGAGTTCACGCCCGGTCTATGTCGTAAACTTCCCTACTGACATGCACAGGAGCCAGGAGGCGTGGGGCAGGGTTCACTTACTGGTGTGTATGAGGAAGTCTGCACAAGACATGAGCCACACACACACACACAAGGACATGCACAGGAGGCGTGGGGCAGGGTTCACTTACTGGTGTGTATGAGGAAGTCTGCACAAGACATGAGCCACACACACACACACAAGGACATGCACAGGAGGCGTGGGGCAGGGTTCACTTACTGCTGTGTATGAGGAAGTCTGCACAAGACATGAGCCACACACACACACACAAGGACATGCACAGGAGGCGTGGGGCAGGGTTCACTTACTGCTGTGTATGAGGAAGTCTGCACAAGACATGAGCCACACACACACACATGGACATGCACAGGAGACAGGAGGCAGGGGGCAAGGTTCACTTACTGCTGTGTGTGAGGAAGTCTGCACAAGACATGAGCCACACACACACACACAAGGACATGCACAGGAGCCAGGAGGCGTGGGGCAGGGTTCACTTACTGCTGTGTATGAGGAAGTCTGCACAAGACATGAGCCACACACACACACACACAAGGACATGCACAGGAGCCAGGAGGCGTGGGGCAGGGTTCACTTACTGCTGTGTATGAGGAAGTCTGCACAAGACATGAGCCACACACACACACACACAAGGACATGCACAGGAGCCAGGAGGCGTGGGGCAGGGTTCACTTACTGCTGTGTATGAGGAAGTCTGCACAAGACATGAGCCACACCGAGGGAGAGAAATGGAAGCATTAGAATTCATTTTAATATTATTTTAGTATTCTGGAGGAAGTTTGTGATAATAACAAGAGTATTAATTATACCGCACAAACATCACATTTGCCTGATGTATCAATGATAACAGCAGTAGGAGCCGTGAGGGGGATTCGAACCTCTGTTATGGGTACTCGCAAGCACACACCTTACACCACTACATGGTCAAAAGCAATGCAACGTGGGATGGCAGAGTGCAGGAGGGTAGTGTGGGTGTGAACCCTGTGTTAGGCTTAAGCTCGAAGCCTCAGAACCTCTAAAGGATTCTGTTGAATCCCAGGTTGGTTTTTTTTCACGTGTCACAGTGTAGTGGTGTAACACCACAACATGTCACGGTGTAGTGGTGTAACACCACAACATGTCACGGTGTAGTGGTGTAACACCACAACATGTCACAGTGTAGTGGTGTAACACCACAACATGTCACAGTGTAGTGGTGTAACACCACAACATGTCACAGTGTAGTGGTGTAACACCACAACATGTCACGGTGTAGTGGTGTAACACCACAACATGTCACAGTGTAGTGGTGTAACACCACAACATGTCACGGTGTAGTGGTGTAACACCACAACATGTCACAGTGTAGTGATGTAACACCACAACATGTCACGGTGTAGTGGTGTAAAACCACAACATGTCACAGTGTAGTGGTGTAACACCACAACATGTCACAGTGTAGTGGTGTAAAACCACAACATGTCACAGTGTAGTGGTGTAACACCACAACATGTCACAGTGTAGTGGTGTAACACCACAACATGTCACAGTGTAGTGGTGTAACACCACAACATGTCACAGTGTAGTGGTGTAACACCACAACATGTCACAGTGTAGTGGTGTAACACCACAACATGTCACGGTGTAGTGGTCTAACACCACAACATGTCACAGTGTAGTGGTGTAACACCACAACATGTCACGGTGTAGTGGTGTAACACTACAACATGTCACAGTGTAGTGGTGTAACACCACAACATGTCACGGTGTAGTGGTGTAACACCACAACATGTCACAGTGTAGTGGTGTAACACCACAACATGTCACAGTGTAGTGGTGTAACACCACAACATGTCACAGTGTAGTGGTGTAACACCACAACATGTCACAGTGTAGTGGTGTAACACCACAACATGTCACAGTGTAGTGGTCTAACACCACAACATGTCACGGTGTAGTGGTGTAACACCACAACATGTCACAGTGTAGTGGTGTAACACCACAACATGTCACGGTGTAGTGGTGTAACACCACAACATGTCACGGTGTAGTGGTGTAACACCACAACATGTCACGGTGTAGTGGTGTAACACCACAACATGTCACGGTGTAGTGGTGTAACACCACAACATGTCACGGTGTAGTGGACTAACACCACAACATGTCACGGTGTAGTGGTGTAACACCACAACATGTCACAGTGTAGTGGTCTAACACCACAACATGTCACAGTGTAGTGGTCTAACACCACAACATGTCACGGTGTAGTGGTGTAACACCACAACATGTCACAGTATAGTGGTGTAACACCACAACATGTCACGGTGTAGTGGTGTAACACCACAACATGTCACGGTGTAGTGGACTAACACCACAACATGTCACGGTGTAGTGGTGTAACACCACAACATGTCACGGTGTAGTGGACTAACACCACAACATGTCACGGTGTAGTGGTGTAACACCACAACATGTCACAGTGTAGTGGTGTAACACCACAACATGTCACAGTGTAGTGGTGTAACACAACAACATGTCACGGTGTAGTGGTGTAACACCACAACATGTCACAGTGTAGTGGTGTAACACAACAACATGTCACGGTGTAGTGGTGTAACACCACAACATGTCACAGTGTAGTGGTGTAACACCACAACATGTCACGGTGTAGTGGTGTAACACCACAACATGTCACAGTGTAGTGGTGTAACACCACAACATGTCACAGTGTAGTGGTGTAACACCACAACATGTCACAGTGTAGTGGTGTAACACCACAACATGTCACAGTGTAGTGGTGTAACACCACAACATGTCACAGTGTAGTGGTGTAACACCACAACATGTCACAGTGTAGTGGTGTAACACCACAACATGTCACAGTGTAGTGGTGTAACACCACAACATGTCACAGTGTAGTGGTGTAACACCACAACATGTCACAGTGTAGTGGTGTAACACCACAACATGTCACAGTGTAGTGGTGTAACACCACAACATGTCACAGGTGTAGTGGTGTAACACCACAACATGTCACAGTGTAGTGGTGTAACACCACAACATGTCACGGTGTAGTGGTGTAACACCACAACATGTCACAGTGTAGTGGTGTAACACCACAACATGTCACGGTGTAGTGGTGTAACACCACAACATGTCACAGTGTAGTGGTGTAACACCACAACATGTCACGGTGTAGTGGTGTAACACCACAACATGTCACAGTGTAGTGGTGTAACACCACAACATGTCACGGTGTAGTGGTGTAACACCACAACATGTCACAGTGTAGTGGTGTAACACCACAACATGTCACGGTGTAGTGGTGTAACACCACAACATGTCACAGGTGTAGTGGTGTAACACCACAACATGTCACGGTGTAGTGGTGTAACACCACAACATGTCACAGTGTAGTGGTGTAACACCACAACATGTCACGGTGTAGTGGTGTAACACCACAACATGTCACAGTGTAGTGGTGTAACACCACAACATGTCACGGTGTAGTGGTGTAACACCACAACATGTCACAGTGTAGTGGTGTAACACCACAACATGTCACGGTGTAGTGGTGTAACACCACAACATGTCACAGTGTAGTGGTGTAACACCACAACATGTCACGGTGTAGTGGTGTAACACCACAACATGTCACAGTGTAGTGGTGTAACACCACAACATGTCACAGTGTAGTGGTGTAACACCACAACATGTCACAGTGTAGTGGTGTAACACCACAACATGTCACAGTGTAGTGGTGTAACACCACAACATGTCACAGTGTAGTGGTGTAACACCACAACATGTCACAGTGTAGTGGTGTAACACCACAACATGTCACAGTGTAGTGGTGTAACACCACAACATGTCACAGTGTAGTGGTGTAACACCACAACATGTCACAGTGTAGTGGTGTAACACCACAACATGTCACAGTGTAGTGGTGTAACACCACAACATGTCACAGTGTAGTGGTGTAACACCACAACATGTCACAGTGTAGTGGTGTAACACCACAACATGTCACAGTGTAGTGGTGTAACACCACAACATGTCACAGTGTAGTGGTGTAACACCACAACATGTCACAGTGTAGTGGTGTAACACCACAACATGTCACAGTGTAGTGGTGTAACACCACAACATGTCACAGTGTAGTGGTGTAACACCACAACATGTCACAGTGTAGTGGTGTAACACCACAACATGTCACGGTGTAGTGGTCTAACACCACAACATGTCACAGTGTAGTGGTGTAACACCACAACATGTCACGGTGTAGTGGTCTAACACCACAACATGTCACAGTGTAGTGGTGTAACACCACAACATGTCACGGTGTAGTGGTCTAACACCACAACATGTCACAGTGTAGTGGTGTAACACCACAACATGTCACAGGTGTAGTGGTCTAACACCACAACATGTCACAGTGTAGTGGTGTAACACCACAACATGTCACAGGTGTAGTGGTCTAACACCACAACATGTCACAGTGTAGTGGTGTAACACCACAACATGTCACAGGTGTAGTGGTCTAACACCACAACATGTCACAGTGTAGTGGTGTAACACCACAACATGTCACGGTGTAGTGGTCTAACACCACAACATGTCACAGTGTAGTGGTGTAACACCACAACATGTCACGGTGTAGTGGTGTAACACCACAACATGTCACAGTGTAGTGGTCTAACACCACAACATGTCACGGTGTAGTGGTGTAACACCACAACATGTCACAGTGTAGTGGTCTAACACCACAACATGTCACAGTGTAGTGGTGTAACACCACAACATGTCACAGTGTAGTGGTCTAACACCACAACATGTCACAGTGTAGTGGTGTAACACCACAACATGTCACAGTGTAGTGGTCTAACACCACAACATGTCACAGTGTAGTGGTGTAACACCACAACATGTCACAGTGTAGTGGTCTAACACCACAACATGTCACAGTGTAGTGGTGTAACACCACAACATGTCACAGTGTAGTGGTCTAACACCACAACATGTCACAGTGTAGTGGTGTAACACCACAACATGTCACAGTGTAGTGGTCTAACACCACAACATGTCACAGTGTAGTGGTGTAACACCACAACATGTCACAGTGTAGTGGTCTAACACCACAACATGTCACAGTGTAGTGGTGTAACACCACAACATGTCACAGTGTAGTGGTCTAACACCACAACATGTCACAGTGTAGTGGTGTAACACCACAACATGTCACAGTGTAGTGGTCTAACACCACAACATGTCACAGTGTAGTGGTGTAACACCACAACATGTCACAGTGTAGTGGTGTAACACCACAACATGTCACAGTGTAGTGGTGTAACACCACAACATGTCACAGTGTAGTGGTGTAACACCACAACATGTCACAGTGTAGTGGTGTAACACCACAACATGTCACAGTGTAGTGGTGTAACACCACAACATGTCACAGTGTAGTGGTGTAACACCACAACATGTCACAGTGTAGTGGTGTAACACCACAACATGTCACAGTGTAGTGGTGTAACACCACAACATGTCACAGTGTAGTGGTGTAACACCACAACATGTCACAGTGTAGTGGTGTAACACCACAACATGTCACAGTGTAGTGGTGTAACACCACAACATGTCACAGTGTAGTGGTGTAACACCACAACATGTCACAGTGTAGTGGTGTAACACCACAACATGTCACAGTGTAGTGGTGTAACACCACAACATGTCACAGTGTAGTGGTGTAACACCACAACATGTCACAGTGTAGTGGTGTAACACCACAACATGTCACAGTGTAGTGGTGTAACACCACAACATGTCACAGTGTAGTGGTGTAACACCACAACATGTCACAGTGTAGTGGTGTAACACCACAACATGTCACAGTGTAGTGGTGTAACACCACAACATGTCACAGTGTAGTGGTGTAACACCACAACATGTCACAGTGTAGTGGTGTAACACCACAACATGTCACAGTGTAGTGGTGTAACACCACAACATGTCACAGTGTAGTGGTGTAACACCACAACATGTCACAGTGTAGTGGTCTAACACCACAACATGTCACAGTGTAGTGGTGTAACACCACAACATGTCACAGTGTAGTGGTCTAACACCACAACATGTCACAGTGTAGTGGTGTAACACCACAACATGTCACAGTGTAGTGGTCTAACACCACAACATGTCACAGTGTAGTGGTGTAACACCACAACATGTCACAGTGTAGTGGTCAAACACCACAACATGTCACAGTGTAGTGGTGTAACACCACAACATGTCACAGTGTAGTGGTCAAACACCACAACATGTCACAGTGTAGTGGTGTAACACCACAACATGTCACAGTGTAGTGGTCAAACACCACAACATGTCACAGTGTAGTGGTGTAACACCACAACATGTCACAGTGTAGTGGTCAAACACCACAACATGTCACAGTGTAGTGGTGTAACACCACAACATGTCACAGTGTAGTGGTCAAACACCACAACATGTCACAGTGTAGTGGTGTAACACCACAACATGTCACAGTGTAGTGGTCTAACACCACAACATGTCACAGTGTAGTGGTGTAACACCACAACATGTCACAGTGTAGTGGTCTAACACCACAACATGTCACAGTGTAGTGGTGTAACACCACAACATGTCACAGTGTAGTGGTGTAACACCACAACATGTCACAGTGTAGTGGTGTAACACCACAACATGTCACAGTGTAGTGGTGTAACACCACAACATGTCACAGTGTAGTGGTGTAACACCACAACATGTCACAGTGTAGTGGTGTAACACCACAACATGTCACAGTGTAGTGGTGTAACACCACAACATGTCACAGTGTAGTGGTGTAACACCACAACATGTCACAGTGTAGTGGTGTAACACCACAACATGTCACAGTGTAGTGGTGTAACACCACAACATGTCACAGTGTAGTGGTGTAACACCACAACATGTCACAGTGTAGTGGTGTAACACCACAACATGTCACAGTGTAGTGGTGTAACACCACAACATGTCACAGTGTAGTGGTGTAACACCACAACATGTCACAGTGTAGTGGTGTAACACCACAACATGTCACAGTGTAGTGGTGTAACACCACAACATGTCACAGTGTAGTGGTGTAACACCACAACATGTCACAGTGTAGTGGTGTAACACCACAACATGTCACAGTGTAGTGGTGTAACACCACAACATGTCACAGTGTAGTGGTGTAACACCACAACATGTCACAGTGTAGTGGTGTAACACCACAACATGTCACAGTGTAGTGGTGTAACACCACAACATGTCACAGTGTAGTGGTGTAACACCACAACATGTCACAGTGTAGTGGTGTAACACCACAACATGTCACAGTGTAGTGGTGTAACACCACAACATGTCACAGTGTAGTGGTGTAACACCACAACATGTCACAGTGTAGTGGTGTAACACCACAACATGTCACAGTGTAGTGGTGTAACACCACAACATGTCACAGTGTAGTGGTGTAACACCACAACATGTCACAGTGTAGTGGTGTAACACCACAACATGTCACAGTGTAGTGGTGTAACACCACAACATGTCACAGTGTAGTGGTGTAACACCACAACATGTCACAGTGTAGTGGTGTAACACCACAACATGTCACAGTGTAGTGGTCTAACACCACAACATGTCACAGTGTAGTGGTGTAACACCACAACATGTCACAGTGTAGTGGTCTAACACCACAACATGTCACAGTGTAGTGGTGTAACACCACAACATGTCACAGTGTAGTGGTCTAACACCACAACATGTCACAGTGTAGTGGTCTAACACCACAACATGTCACAGTGTAGTGGTCTAACACCACAACATGTCACAGTGTAGTGGTCTAACACCACAACATGTCACAGTGTAGTGGTCTAACACCACAACATGTCACAGTGTAGTGGTCTAACACCACAACATGTCACAGTGTAGTGGTCTAACACCACAACATGTCACAGTGTAGTGGTCTAACACCACAACATGTCACAGTGTAGTGGTCTAACACCACAACATGTCACAGTGTAGTGGTCTAACACCACAACATGTCACAGTGTAGTGGTCTAACACCACAACATGTCACAGTGTAGTGGTCTAACACCACAACATGTCACAGTGTAGTGGTCTAACACCACAACATGTCACAGTGTAGTGGTCTAACACCACAACATGTCACAGTGTAGTGGTCTAACACCACAACATGTCACAGTGTAGTGGTCTAACACCACAACATGTCACAGTGTAGTGGTCTAACACCACAACATGTCACAGTGTAGTGGTCTAACACCACAACATGTCACAGTGTAGTGGTCTAACACCACAACATGTCACAGTGTAGTGGTCTAACACCACAACATGTCACAGTGTAGTGGTCTAACACCACAACATGTGTTAAGCGTGAGATAATCACCAGATATTAACAACACTATTCCAATACCAACGCCAGAAAAGTGTAATGTCATGAGAATTAGGCTTAAGAAACACCACACATACCATGACACGTTTTCTAAGACACACATAACTACCTTATCTCGAATATTTTTTTTAAATATTAAAAATATAAACCAAATATATAAATACTGGTGCAGTACAAGATGTTGCAAGATAACACCTGATACTGAATACTCCTGGCAACAATGTTGTCTTAATTATATATTAAAGTTCTCGCGTGTCTCGGAAATGTTGAGAACATAATCAATCATTTGTCACATCCAAGACAAGAAACAGATTGTAAATCATTAACTAATAACTAGTGTTTCCTGCCTTGCTGGCGAGTGACCTGTGTGTGTACTCACCGTGTTGTACTTGCGGGGGTTGAGCTCTGGCTCTTTGGTCCCGCCTCTCAACTGTCAATCAACTGGTGTACAGGTTCCTGAGCCTACTGGGCTCTATCATAGCTACAGTTGAAACTGTGTATGGAGTCAGCCTCCACCACATCACTGCCTAATACATTCCATTTACTAACTACTTTGACACTGAAAAAGTTCTTTCTAACGTCTCTGTAGTTCATTTGGGTACTCAGTTTCCACCTGTGTCCCCTTGTTCGTATACCTCCCATGTTAAACAGTCTATCTTTATCTACCCTGTCAATTCCTCTAAGAATTTTGTAGGTAGTGATCATGTCTTCCCTTATTCTTCTGTCTTATATTGTCGTGAGGTGCATTTCCCGCAGCCTTTCCTCGTAACTCATGCCTCTTAGTTCTGGGACTAGTCTAGTGGCATACCTCTGAACTTTTTCCAGCTTCGTCTTGTGCTTGACAAGGTACGGGCTCCATGCTGGGGCCGCATACTCCAGGATTGGTCTTACATATGTGGTGTACAAGGTTCTGAATGATTCCTTACACAGGTTCCTGAACGCTGTTCTGATGTTAGCCAGCCTCGCATATGCCGCAGACGTTATTCTTTTTATGTGGGCTTCAGGAGACAGGTTTGGTGTGATATCAACTCCTAGATCTTTCTCTCTGTCTGTTTCATTAAGTGCTTCATCTTCCATTCTGTATCCTGTGTCTGGCCTCCTATTTCCACTGCCTAGTTTCATTACTTTGCCTTTACTCGGGTTGAACTGTAGTAGCCATTTGTTGGACCATTCACTCAGTCTGTCTAGGTCATCTTGTAGCCTCCTACTATCGTCCTCAGTTTCAATCCTCCTCATAATTTTTGCATCATCGGCAAACATTGAGAGAAACGATTCTATACCCTCTGGGAGATCATTTACATATATCAGAAACAGTATAGGTCCAAGGACTGACCCCTGCGGGACTCCACTCGTAACGTCTCGCCAATCTGAGACCTCACCCCTCACACTGACTCGTTGTCTCCTGTTGCTTAGGTACTCCTTTATCCAATGGAGTACCTTCCCTTTCACTCCAGCCTGCATCTCCAGCTTTTGCACTAGCCTCTTGTGTGGTACTGTGGCAAAGGCTTTCCAGTAATCCAAAAATATGCAGTCTGCCCACCCCTCTCTTTCTTGCCTGATTTTTGTTGCCTGGTCGTAGAATTCAATTAACCCTGTGAGGCAGGACCTGCCATCTCTGAACCCATGTTGATGCTGTGTTACAAAGTTTCTTCGCTCCAGTTGTTCCACTAGCTTTTTTCGCACAATCTTCTCCATCAACTTGCATGATATGCAGGTTAGGGACACGGGCCTGTAGTTCAGTGCCTCCTATCTATCCCCCTTGTATATCGGGACTATATTTGCCGTCTTGCAAATTTTTGGCAGTTCACCTGTTACCAGTGATTTCTTATACACCTTGGAGTGTGGCAGGCACAGTGCTTCTGCTCCTTCCTGTAGTATCCATGATGATATTCCATCCAGATATTCCTATCGCCTTTGTCACATCCAACTCTAACAAAAGCTTCCTTACATCCCCACTGGTAATCCAAAACTCTTCTAGTGGTGCCAGGTTAACTATTCCCTCTCTTATCTCTGGAACTTCTCCTTGCTCTAATGTGAAGACTTCCTGGAATTTCTTATTGAGTTCCTCGCACACTTCTTTGTAGTTTGTAGTGAATCTGTCTGCCCCTATCCTTAATTTCATTACCTGCTCCTTTACAGTTGTTTTTCTCCTGAAAAGCTCGTGGGCTCATCTTGTTGTATACCTGATTACCATATGCAATCCAGGCTTATAGGCTCTGTAAACAACCCCAGGCTTGTAGGCTCTGTAAACAACGCCAGGCCTGTAGACTCTGTAAACAACCCCCAGGCCTGTAGACTCTGTAAGCAGCACGAGGCTTGTAGACTCTGTAAACAACCCCCAGGCTTGTAGGCTGTGTAAGCAGCACCAGGCTTGTAGGCTGTGTAAGCAGCACCAAGCTTGTAGGCTGTGTAAGCAGCACCAGGCTTGTAGGCTCTGTAAACAACCCCAAGCTTGTAGGCTGTGTAAGCAGCACCAGGCTTGTAGGCTCTGTAAGCAGCACCAGGCTTGTAGGCTGTGTAAGCAGCACCAGGCTTGTAGGCTGTGTAAGCAGCACCAGGCTTGTAGGCTCTGTAAACAACCCCAAGCTTGTAGGCTGTGTAAGCAGCACCAGGCTTGTAGGCTGTGTAAGCAGCACCAGGCTTGTAGGCTCTGTAAGCAGCTCCAGGCTTGTAGGCTCCACCTGTAGCTCCACAGCCTCGTTGCCTGAAGCTCATTTTTGTGGGGTCCAAGTGTAGGCGTACATGTACTCACCTAGTTGAACTTTGCGAGGGTTGAGCTCTGCTCTTTCGGTCCCGCTTCTCAACTGTCAATCAATCAACTGTTACAAACTACTAACTAACTAGAGCCTAAAACGTTTAAGCATACATGTGTGGGCGTACACGTACTCATCTATTTGTACTCACATATTTGTGCTTGCGGGGGATTGAGCTTGTTACGTATCCCTAGTTGGATACTCACATTATTTCATATAAGACAAATTGTGGAAAGAAATTAAGTAGTTCATATGTACATGTGTATGTTCTTTGTAAAGTGGAGTAGGACTTGGCCACATTAGTTGGAGCAGGAGCGGGCTTGCTGTACTTCACATGTCTTATACCTGTATTAGTCTGGTCAGTTTGGGACCAAATAATTGTACCACTGGAGGAGTTGCCAGGTGTCACCTTTTAATATTCATATTATTATTATTTACATTTTAATAATCATGTTGTATTTTTAATTATGTCATTTACATGTTGCAATTATATTTTAGTTTTTATTCATATCTGTGTGAGAACGATTACTTTTCTCATTAATTAGTTTTATGTGAAAGTACTCGTTGAAATTGAAATTGAAATTGAAATTGAAATTGAAATAAGTTTATTGAGGTAAAATACACACAAAGGGATGAGGTAGCTCAAGCTATTCTCACCCCGTTCAGTACAACGTGTTAGTACATACATAGACACACATCACAAACAATAAACCTGTTACCAAACATTCTGAGAGATAAACATGTACATTTCCTCCTTCACAAGTGGTATGGTATCAGACGTACACAAATACTTTTATGACCTAGTTATACGGATAATTCAACAAAATATTACAGTCTTGGTGCAAAATTCTTATATCTCTCAAGAATATCATCAACCTTTCCTTTGTGACACATCCAGGCTATTTGCTCAGGAACAGTCCTTATCTCAGTGTTTCTATATACATTAATCAACGGACAATCAAGAACATAATGGGCAAGGGTGCGAGACCTTAACATACCACATAGTTTACACTTCGTGTCATTATCATGAACGCCTATCCCATATTCCCAGTAATATTTGTACCCAAGCCTGAGCCGCATGTACACAGAGTCACTCCAAGCATTTCTCCTTTTACCATAAGTGAAAAGGGTGTTTTGACTCACATACATGTAGTGTTGCATGGTTAGACTTCTCTCATACATTATCCCTCTCCTCTCCACTCTTGCCTGTGCCTGAATAGTTCTGATTTTTCTTCTTATTTGTCTCATTGTGAATTCACATTCAATGTCAATTTGTGGTTTTGATGTGGCACGTTTGGCCAAGTCATCCGCCACCTCGTTGAACACTATTCCAACATGAGATGGAATCCACATGAATTTCACACTATGACCTTTCAGCTGTATCTCAGTTATTCTTCTCTTACAATCCTCAACTATAGACATGAAGACTGGGTTTCGACTGTTTAAGGACTCCAGTGCTCCTCGGCTATCGACAAATACAAAAACATTTTTGTCGTCATGACGTACTTCCTCCAAACACGCCAGAATAGCCTGCAGTTCAGCTTGTGTGGATGATATATAATTACTAAGCCGGAGTTCAATTTTCCTGTCCACAGTCCCAAACTCCGTATATTCCCTTATTAGGACACCACACCCTGCCCTGCCATCCTCCGCCACCGACCCGTCGCAATATACATGTAAACTGTTGCCTCTTGGTAACCGGGATATCATGCTTCCATACATACACCGTAATTGTCCCGGTTCATGATGAATCTTTTTCACATTGAGGGGTACAATTTCGACGTCTATTTTCTGTACTTTCCAGGGAGCAGACATATTACCCTGTCGAGAGGGTACTCGTTTGTCATCCCCTGTCGTGATGGTGGGGGGGGGGGGGGGAGGGTGTGGCGGGGAGGAGCGTCGGGCAGACCTCAGTAGGAAGGAGACACTCAGTCGGGCAACATCGCGTTACGATAAGTCTGTGATTCTTATTTTATTTCGTTAGTGTATATTAATTATCTGGTGAGACTATATATATTTCCATGTGTTTATAGCCATTTGCTTATATTGTGATATTGAAGTGAATAAATTTTTGTATTAATTAGAACCTGCATATATTTATT
Organism: Procambarus clarkii; assembly: GCF_040958095.1. NCBI lineage: Eukaryota > Metazoa > Arthropoda > Malacostraca > Decapoda > Cambaridae > Procambarus > Procambarus clarkii. Next base: position 27,027,995 of record NC_091193.1, read on the forward strand.
TGATATTATAAATATAATTTTTATGTACATGTTTCTATATCCTATTCTTGTGATATTCTTATGTTTGTGCTAGCTTAAGGGACACTCTAGTGTATCGTGTTTATAAACAGTGACTTACCCTAGACTATGCTTATCACTTTCCCCTGATATACGAGTAAGTAACAGAGCTCTGGCTCTTTGGTCCCGCCTCTCAACCGTCAATCAACTGGTGTACAGATTCCTGAGCCTACTGGGCTCTATCATATCTACACTTGAAACTGTGTATGGAGTCAGCCTCCACCACATCACTTCCTAATGCATTCCATTTGTCAACCACTCTGACACTGAAAAAAGTTCTTTCTAATATCTCTGTGGCTCATTTGGGCACTCAGTTTCCACCTGTGTCCCCTTGTGCTTGTGCCCCTTGTGTTAAATAACCTGTCTTTATCTACCTTATCAATTCCTTTGAGAATCTTGAATGTGGTAATGATGTCTCCCCTAACTCTTCTGTGTTCCAGCGACGTGAGGTTTAATTCCCGTAGTCTCTCATCGTAGCTCATACCTCTCAGCTCGGGTACTAGTCTGGTGGCAAACCTTTGAACCTTTTCCAGTTTAGTCTTATCCTTGACTAGATATGGACTCCATACTGAGGCTATATAATCCAGGATCGGCCTGACATATGTGGTATACAAAGTTCTGAATGATTCCTTACCCAAGTTTCTGAATGCCGTTCTTATGTTAGCCAACCTGCCATATGCCGCTGATGTTATCCTCTTGATATGGGCTTCAGGGGACAGGTCTGGAGTGATATCAACCCCCAGGTCTTTCTCTCTTTCAGACTCTTGAAGAATTTCATCTCCCAAATGATACCTTGTATCTGACCTCCTGCTTCCTACACCTATCTTCATTACATTACATTTACTTGGGTTAAACTTGGATCAACCATTTGTTCGACCATTCCTTCAGTTTGTCTAGGTCTTCTTGAAGCCTCAAGCAGTCCTCCTCTACCTTAATTCTTCTCATAATTTTGGCATCGTCAGCAAACATTGAGAGAAATGAATCTGTAACCTCCGGGAGATCATTTACGTATATCAGAAACAGGATAAGACCGAGTACAAAGCCCTGTGGGACTCCACTGGTGACTTCACGCCAGACTGAGGTCTCACCCCACACTTTAACTCTCTGCTTCCTATTGATTAGGTACTCCCTTATCCACTGGAGTGCCCTACCAGTTACTCCTGCCTGTCTCTCCAGCTTATGTACCAGCTTCTTGTGGGGAACCGTGCCAAAGGCTTTCCGACAATCCACGAAAATGCAATCCGCCCAGCCTTCTCTTTCTTGCTTAATCTTTGTCACCTGGTCATAGAATTCTATCAAGCCTGTAAGGCAAGATTTACCCTCCCTGAACCCATGTTGATGGGTTGTCACGAAGTCTCTTCTCTCCAGATGCGTTACTAGGTTTCTTCTCACGATCATCTCCATCACCTTGCATGGTATACAAGTCAAGGACACTGGCCTGTAGTTCAGTGCCTCTTGCCTGTCGCCCTTTTTGTATATTGGGACCACATTCGCCGTCTTCCATATTTCTGGTAGGTCTCCCGTCTCCAGTGACCTATGTGATAGTGATAGTGACTCCCGTCTCCAGTGATACACTATGGAGAGTGGCTAGCAAAGTGCCTCTGCACTCTTTCTGTACCCATGGTCTGATCCCGTCTGGACCAACAGCCTTTCTCACATCCAGATCCAACAGGTGTCTCTTGACCTCATCTCTCGAAATTTCGAACCCTTCCAAGGTTGCCTATTTACCGCCACCGCTCCTAGCACAGTGACCTCACCTTGTTTTATTGTGAAGACCTCCTGGAACCTCTTGTTGAGTTCTTCACACACACCTCTGTCATTCTCTGTATACCTGTCCTCGCCTGTTCTAAGTTTCATTACCTGTTCTTTCACTGTTGTTTTCCTCCTGATGTGACTCTGGAGTAGCTTTGGTTCGATCTTGACTTTGTTTGCTATATCTTTTTCATAATCTTTCTCTGCTTCTCTTCTCACCCCTAACATACTCATTACTGGTTCTCGGATATCTCTCTCTGCTTTCTGGTGTTCTGTTATTCCAGAAGTTCCTCCACGCCTTTTTGTTCAGTTCCTTTGCTTCCATACATGCCCTATTATACCATGGATTCTTCTTTTGCTTCAATGATTTTTCCTTTTGGGCCGGGATAACCTTGTTTACTGCCTCCTGATACTTTTGGGTGACATAGTCCATCATATCTTGTACAGACTTAGCTCTGAGGTCTGTGTCCCAAGGTATTTCCCTCAGGAAGCTTCTCATCTCCTCATAATTCCCCTTCGGTATGCCAGCCTTTTGTTTCCTAGTTCTTTTTTTGGGGAGATAATTCCTAGCTCAACCAGGTACTCAAAGATCAATACACTGTGATCATTCATCCCCAAGGGTGCTTTCATCTTAACTTCCCTTATATCCCACTCATTTAGGGTAAATATCAGATCGAACATGGCTGGTTCATCTTCTCCTCTCATTCTTCTCGGTCACTTGATGTGCTGGCTTAGAAAGCTTTTTGTTGCCACGTCCAGCAGCTTAGCTCTCCACGTATCTGGTCCTCCATGTGGGTCTCTGTTCTCCCAATCTATCTTCCAGTGGTTGAAGTCTCCCATGATTAGTAGTCCAGATCCATTCCTGCTAGCAACAGAAGCTGCTCTTTCTATTATGTTAATGGTGGCCATGTTGTTTCTATCATATTCCTGTCTGGGTCTTCTGTCATTTGGTGGTGGATTATATATGACTACGACTATAATTTTTTTCCCTCCATTTGTTACAGTACCTGCTATGTAGTCACTGAAACCTTCACAGCCCTGAATATCCATCTCCTCAAAATCCCAGCCTTTTCTTACCAGCAGAGCTACATCACCATACCTCCTTTTCCTTATCTCTTTTTCCTCACAACATAATAGTCCTGTGGAAACACTTCATTTGTTATGTTTCTCGTCAGTTTCGTTTCTGTGAGTGCTATTATGTCTGGGTTTTCTTTTAGCACCCATTCTCCTGACCTCATGTGTGGGCATACACGTGTAGGTATACATGTGTGGGTGTTATTGTGAACCCTCCCACCCTCCAGGTAGCCTAATGAGGGAGGTCTGCCTTGTGAGAGTTATTCCACATGCCTGACTAGATTTAGGATTCAGGGGAAAGAATTAAACTGACAACCAGACCATCACCAGAGAAATCTTAACAAATAACACAGAAATTATCGACAGATACAATGATAACAGGAGACTCAACATCAGCGAGACCCTACACGTCAAAAAGTCAACACCAGCAATCAACAGCCAATTAACACATAATTACATTCTACCCACTTCAAGAGCCCTAACCAACACAGAAGCAAGAAGAGAAAACATGCAATGTACCCATTGATTCGTGTTTTGAATTTTCTTTATCCATTCATTTGTGTTACCTCACCCAAAACATTTGTGTCCTATCACCTCACCCAAAACATTTGTGTCCTATCACCTCACCCAAAAACAAATATAAGCATGAAACAGAGTGTAAAAATGTCTTTGAAAATGTAAGAAGTGTCTTGTGAAACGCTTCTAGGCATCAGACCATAAATAAAGTGTGAAAATGAACTTTGGAGAGTTAATTTTTCAACTACCCTCGACAGTGAAGAAAAAATATAAAAAATATTGAAAAGATTCGTGTTACAATGATTAACCTTACCCTTTCGGTCATATTATGCAACATATGTTTACAAAAAAAGACTGCTACCAATATATATATATATATATATATATATATATATATATATATATATATATATATATATATATATATATATATATATATATATATATATAACTGAAAACTCACACCCCAGAAGTGACTCGAACCCATACTGCCAGGAGCAATGCAAATGGTGTACAGGGCACCTCATCCACTCGACCATCATGACCGGAAAAAAGCTGATGATAGCCGAGGCTATCTTCCCATCAGCCTGCCGGCACTCTGATGGTAATCTTGGGCATAGTATTTTATCAAATCACCTCATTTGATGATTTCTGTGTTGTCTGTGTGCCCCAAAGAACTCAGTATATAGGCAAGACAACAACATCTCTTTCCAGGCGATTAACAATGCATAAGCAACAGGGCTCCATAAAGGAACATATAATCTCTTCCCACAACCAGACCATCACCAGAGAAGTCTTAACAGACAACACAGAAATCATCGATAGATACAGCGATAGCCGGCGGCTTGACATCTGCGATGCACTACACATCAAAAAGTCAACACCAGCAATCAACAGCCAATTAATGCACAACTATATTCTACCCACTTCAAGACTCCGTACCAATATAGAAGCATCAAGAGGAAGTATAGGTCAATAGGCCCTTTGCAGTTACTTCCATTCTTCCCTTTCACTTATCCAATTTATATCCCTTGAACCTTGTTCTGTCTTGCGTTGGTCAAAAGTTTGTTCACCTCATCCAAAACTGTTTCAACATATCACCTCACCCAAATGCGAGTATATAAGACAAGATGTTTAGCGTTAGAATTAGTAAAACTCTGTTAAATGTCTTCAGGTTACAAGTTGTGTGTGTGTACACTAAAGTCTTTAAAAATGTAATAAGTTATTACGAAACGCGTTCTAGCGTCGCGTCAGACTAGAAATAAAAATGAATTTTGGAGAATTGATTTTTCAATTACCATCGACAGTAAAAAGAAACATAAGAAATATTAAGAAAATTCGTGTTAGAATTATTAATCTAACTTTTTCGGTCATATTTAACAACATATGTTTACAAGAAAGACTGCTACCAAAATATACTAATATATATATATATATATATATATATATATATATATATATATATATATATATATATATATATATATATATATATGATGAGTTGTTACATTCTTGTACAGCCACTAACACCCATAGCGTTTTGGGCAGGTCATAATTAATCCTAATTTTTCCCCGGAATACGACCCGCCAAATTGTTTAACAACCAGGTACCCATTCACTGCTGGGTGAGCAGAGGCTACAGTTAAGGATTGGCGCCTAGTAAATCCTTCCCGGCCAGGATACGAACCATGGTAACAGCGACCAACACCCTCGGGATTTAGAAGATTTAGAAGCCTTCTAAATCCATGCTGCCCATATTTGGCAAAGTTTATCCTTTGTAAGTGTTCAATTACTCTTAATCTGTTTACTTTTGTCATCACTTTAAATGAAATACCTGTCATTATAACTGGTATGTAATTTAGTGCCTCCTGTTTGGCCCCTTTAGCTGTAATATTGAGACTATGTTAGCTTTTCCCAACATTTTGGGAGATTTCTACTTAAGTGTTTTATTGAAAACTTTAGTTAGTGATAAAATGTCTCTGCAGCCTCCTTCAATAGCCTTAGTCATATTATGTCTGGTGATGTTGATTTTGTTGCATCTAATTCCTCCAGGTGCTGCTTAAGTAACTATCATGTCACCCATTGTTTCCTGTGGCGTCTTGCCTCTTAACTCTGGTCTCCATCCTTGTTCTTAAGCAAACAATTCCTGGAGTTTTTTGTTGAGTTCATCACGTGTGACGAATTGTCACGTTTTCTGTGAGAATGTCACCTTGCCTCTTCAAGCTGATCCCGAAGGACTCTATTGTTTACCCCCCCACCCCCCACCCCCCCGTCATATGGCTACAGAACAGCTCGGGTAGGTTCTTAACTATTGCAGCAATGTCGTTTTCCAACTATTTCTCAGTTTTCCTCCTGACTCACGCGTATTTATTTCAGACTCTGTAGTGTATCTCTAGCGGCCTCTGCTCTTGGTTCATTGTACTCTTCTCCTGCTTATCCAGATCTCTGCCCCTTGCTTCCCTGCACCTCGTACAGATGTTGACCGTCCTGCTTGTGAGGCACCAACACCTCACACGCATCTATACATTTCCCGCAAATTAATTCCGTCATCACATGTGTTGCTTTAGCTTCCAGTTCTCTCCCCCGTTAGCGGGCACTCACTCTCTCACCGCAACCCATCCTCCGAATTGACAGTACGATTTAATACTAAGTGTAATAAGTACACTTTCTTACTGTCATAAACAGTGCATAATAGTACTTATGGGGCTGTTACATTTACCAAACTCCCTCCGACAATTTAATTCTCCTCGTTTTCTGTTAAGACTATTCAGTTTTCAGGTAAACTCAAATATTCACAATATATTTGACATTACGATTTAATACTAAGTGAAAATAAGTACAATTCCTAACTGCTATGAATAGTACATAATTGCACTTATTTGTCTTCTTACATTTACCACCCCATTTTTGGAGGACGGGCTGCTCACCTTGATGTAGAGCTCTATCACTGATCTCTTCTTCCTCAACGCTTTTCTTGGGTGGTAGGAGGGAGGGTGTTGGTGGTGGGAGGGTGGTGGTGGGAGGGTGGTGGTGGTGGGAGGGTGGTGGTGGTTGGGTGGTGGTGGGAGGGTGGTGGTGGTTGAGTGGTGGGAGGGTGGTGGTGGTTGGGTGGTGGTGGGAGGGTGGTGGTGGTGGGAGGGTGGTGGTGGGAGGGTGTTGGTGGTGGGAGGGTGTTGGTGGTGGGAGGGTGGTGGTGGGAGGGTGGTGGTGGTGGGAGGGTGGTGGTGGTTGGGTGGTGGTGGGAGGGTGGTGGTGGTTGAGTGGTGGGAGGGTGGTGGTGGTTGGGTGGTGGGAGGGTGGTGGTGGTTGGGTGGTGGGAGGGTGTTGGTGGTTGGGTGGTGGTGGTGGGAGGGTGGTGGTGGTTGGGTGGTGGTGGGAGGGTGGTGGTGGTGGGAGGGTGGTGGTGGGAGGGTGTTGGTGGTGGGAGGGTGTTGGTGGTGGGAGGGTGGTGGTGGGAGGGTGGTGGTGGTGGGAGGGTGGTGGTGGTTGGGTGGTGGTGGGAGGGTGGTGGTGGTTGAGTGGTGGGAGGGTGGTGGTGGTGGGAGGGTGGTGGTGGGAGGGTGGTGGTGGTGGGAGGGTGGTGGTGGTTGGGTGGTGGTGGGAGGGTGGTGGTGGTTGAGTGGTGGGAGGGTGGTGGTGGTTGGGTGGTGGGAGGGTGGTGGTGGTTGGGTGGTGGGAGGGTGGTGGTGGTTGGGTGGTGGGAGGGTGTTGGTGGTTGGGTGGTGGGAGGGTGGTGGTGGTTGGGTGGTGGGAGGGTGGTAGTGGGAGGGTGGTGGTGGTGGGAGAATGGTGGGAGGATGGTGGGTGGTGGTGGGAGGGTGGTGGTGGTGGTGGGAGGGTGGTGGTGGTGGTGGTGGGAGAATGGTGGGAGGATGGTGGGTGGTGGTGGGAGGGTGGTGGTGGTGGTGGGAGGGTGGTGGGTGGGTGGCGTTGGGTTGAGTAAGACCTGACCTGAGACGTCCGTCTTGATCACATTCACCAACCAACCCAAGTGCCACTGTCCACCAGACAACCATAATATTCCCAAACATAGGTGAGGGGTGGAGGTCAGGTTAGGGTGTGGGGGGAGGGGAGCAGGGCAGGGTGTGGGGGGGGGGGGGAGCAGGACAGGGTGTGTGGGGGGAGGGTGTAAGGGTGTACATGCCCCACCACGGTGACTCACCCACCTGAGGCACACTGGAGCCGGGCACTCTCCCGTCCTGTGCCAGCCTGCACCACACTACTGTCCAGCCTGCACCACACTACTGTCCCAGCCTGCACCACACTACTGTCCCAGCCTGCACCACACTACTGTCCCAGCCTGCACCACACTACTGTCCCAGCCTACACCACACTACTGCCCCAGCCTGCACCACACTACTGTCCCAGCCTGCACCATACTACTGTCCCAGCCTGCACCACACTACTGCCCCAGCCTGCACCACACTACTGTCCCAGCCTGCACCACACTACTGCCCCAGCCTGCGCCATACTACTGCCCCAGCCTGCGCCACACTACTGCCCCAGCCTGCGCCACACTACTGCCCCAGCCTGTGCCACACTACTGTCCCAGCCTGCACCACACTACTGCCCCAGCCTGTGCCACACTACTGCCCCAGCCTGCACCACACTACTGCCCCAGCCTGCGCCACACTACTGTCCCAGCCTGCACCACACTACTGCCCCAGCCTGCGCCACACTACTGTCCCAGCCTGCACCACACTACTGCCCCAGCCTGCGCCACACTACTGTCCCAGCCTGCGCCACACTGTAACACTGTAAAAAGTGTTTGGTTTAGTTGTATTTAATACATACATAGAGTACATGAGTCACAGACAGGGATTTGAGAAGGCGCCAAGTTGTCGGCCGGAGTTTCACACCTCTAAGAGTTAATGACCACCAAGTGACCTGAGGTCAGATCATGCGAATTTCACCTTACTTCTACTAATCTTATAATTGGAGCCTGGTAGCCTTCAACATGCCGACGTTTAAGAAGTGGCTTGGTAGAGTGCCTGTGGCTATCTACTTGTGGGCGGAGTTAGTTACTAGGTTCCCCAATATATACCCTGAGAGCGATCGATTCGAGAGCATTAACAGAGGAGCCAGCAAAGCAGAGAAGACGGCCTAGCAGGGAGGCTGTCGGCCAGCAGGGCGGGACAGTCTCGGTCCACTACAGACCCCCCCCCCTCTCAATCCAGCTATAGGCAGACCCTTGGAGAGTTGAACATTAAGGTGACTTGGTCGTGTTTTACAAGAGTTGTGTGATGATCAGGGGCAAGTCAGTTGTAGTGTTCTCAGATTCTTGGAGGATGACTCACTTTACATATATATATCTTGAACATTGCTTAATTAATTAAATTATGATACTTAGTATGTGAAATATAATTGAAATAATTCGTTGAATTGGCTTTCACTGTGTTCCCTAGAGTTTTGAGTTGAGGTGAGAAAGCCTCTGTGATTACTGGTTTCATGATTTAATGAATACATGATAAAGATGGGACATACTAATAATGACCTTGATAACATCTTTTGAGAATATTGTAATACAGACAAGTTCCATTCCTTGTCTTGTATTTAATGATCATGAATGGATGGTGGCAGCATTTCGTCTTCTACTATCTACTCTTCTACTTCTACTATCTACTCTTCTACTTCTACTTATCTACACCTCTTCCTCCACCCCTCTCTAAACTCTCACTTTCAACTAATGACCTTCCTCGCCCCTCCCACCTCCCTACCTCTCACCCCAAACCCTCACTAATTACTTCACTATTCATTTCTTTCCTTTCGTTTTCTCTTATACGTTTGTGGCAGTGAAATGTATTCTAGAGTTCTCTCTGGAGTTTCGGGTAACTGATCGAGTTACGGCGCCTTGTAGTCGTGGCACCTAGGTAGTCAAATACCTAGGTTACAAGGTGTTGAACGAGAGAGGTTGCCGAAGGAATTCTGGGAGTGCTCTAGAATAGTTGGCTAACTGGGGACGGGATAACGGACTAGAGAGAGCCGTTTCCCTTACAACACTACTGTCCCAGCCTGCATCACACTACTGTCCCAGCCTGCGCCACACTACTGTCCCAGCCTGCATCACACTACTGTCCCAGCCTGCGCCACACTACTGTCCCAGCCTGCATCACACTACTGCCCCAGCCTGCACCACACTACTGTCCCAGCCTGCATCACACTACTGTCCCAGCCTGCGCCACACTACTGTCCCAGCCTGCATCACACTACTGTCCCAGCCTGTGCCACACTACTGTCCCAGCCTGCATCACACTACTGTCCCAGCCTGCACCACACTACTGTCCCAGCCTGCACCACACTACTGTCCCAGCCTGCACCACACTACTGTCCCAGCCTGCACCACACCTACTGTCCCACCCTGCACCACACTACTGTCCCAGCCTGCATCACACTACTGTCCCAGCCTGCACCACACTACTGTCCCAGCCTGCACCACAGTACTGCTCCAGCCTGCACCACACTACTGTCCCAGCCTGCACCACACTACTGCACCAGCCTGCACCACACTACTGTCCCAGCCTGCACCACAGTACTGCTCCAGCCTGCACGACACTACTGTCCCCAGCCTGCACCACACTACTGTTCCAGCCTGCACCACAGTACTGCCCCAGCCTGCACCACAGTACTGCCCCAGCCTGCACCACAGTACTGCACCAGCCTGCACCACACTACTTCCCCAGCCTACACCACACTACTGCCCCAGCCTGCACCACAGTACTGCACCAGCCTGCACCACACTACTGCCCCAGCCTGCACCACACTACTGCACCAGCCTGCAACCACACTACTGTCCCAGCCTGCACCACACTACTGTCCCAGCCTGCACCACACTACTGTCCCAGCCTGCACCACGCTACTGCACCAGCCTGCACCACAGTACTGCTCCAGCCTGCACCACACTACTGTCCCAGCCTGCACCACACTACTGTCCCAGCCTGCACCACACTACTGTCCCAGCCTGCGCCACACTACTGCCCCAGCCTGCACCACGCTACTGCACCAGCCTGCACCACACTACTGCCCCAGCCTGCACCACACTACTGTCCCAGCCTGCACCACACTACTGTCCCAGCCTGCACCACAGTACTGCTCCAGCCTGCACCACACTACTGTCCCAGCCTGCACCACGCTACTGCACCAGCCTGCACCACACTACTGTCCCAGCCTGCACCACAGTACTGCTCCAGCCTGCACGACACTACTGTCCCAGCCTGCACCACACTACTGTCCCAGCCTGCACCACAGTACTGTCCCAGCCTGCACCACACTAATGTCCCAGCCTGCACCACACTACTGTCCCAGCCTGCACCACACTACTGTCCCAGCCTGCACCACACTACTGTCCCAGCCTGCACCACAGTACTGTCCCAGCCTGAAACACAGTACTGCTCCAGCCTGCACGACACTACTGGCCCAGCCTGCACCACACTACTGTCCCAGCCTGCACCACACTACTGTCCAGCCTGCACCACAGTACTGCTCCAGCCTGCACGACACTACTGGCCCAGCCTGCACCACACTACTGTCCCAGCCTGCACCACACTACTGTCCCAGCCTGCACCACAGTACTGCCCAGCCTGCACCACAGTACTGCACCAGCCTGCACCACACTACTGCCCCAGCCTGCACCACACTACTGTCCCAGCCTGCACCACATTACTGTCCCAGCCTGCACCACACTACTGTCCCAGCCTGCACCACACTACTGTCCCACCCTGCACCACACTACTGTCCCAGCCTGCACCACAGTACTGCTCCAGCCTGCACGACACTACTGGCCCAGCCTGCACGACACTACTGGCCCAGCCTGCACCACACTACTGTCCCAGCCTGCACCACACTACTGCCCCAGCCTGCACCACAGTACTGCTCCAGCCTGCACGACACTACTGGCCCAGCCTGCACCACACTACTGTCCCAGCCTGCACCACACTACTGCCCCAGCCTGCACCACAGTACTGCTCCAGCCTGCACGACACTACTGGCCCAGCCTGCACCACACTACTGCACCAGCCTGCACCACACTTACTGCACCAGCCTGCACCACACTACTGCCCCAGCCTGCACCACACTACTGCACCAGCCTGCACCACACTACTGCACCAGCCTGCACCACACTACTGCACCAGCCTGCACCACACTACTGCCCCAGCCTGCACCACACTACTGCCCCAGCCTGCACCACACTACTGCACCAGCCTGCACCACACTACTGCACCAGCCTGCACCACACTACTGCACCAGCCTGCACCACACTACTGTCCCAGCCTGCACCACACTACTGTCCCAGCCTGCACCACACTACTGCACCAGCCTGCACCACACTACTGCCCCAGCCTGCACCACACTACTGCCCCAGCCTGCACCACACTACTGCACCAGCCTGCACCACACTACTGCCCCAGCCTGCACCACACTACTGCACCAGCCTGCACCACACTACTGCACCAGCCTGCACCACACTACTGCACCAGCCTGCACGACACTACTGCACCAGCCTGCACCACACTACTGTCCCAGCCTGCACCACACTACTGTCCCAGCCTGCACCACACTACTGCACCAGCCTGCACCACACTACTGCCCCAGCCTGCACCACACTACTGCACCAGCCTGCACCACACTACTGCACCAGCCTGCACCACACTACTGCACCAGCCCTGCACCACACTACTGCACCAGCCTGCACACACTACTGCACCAGCCTGCACCACACTACTGTCCCAGCCGTGCACCACACTACTGTCCCCAGCCTGCACCACACTACTGCACCAGCCTGCACCACACTACTGCCCCAGCCTGCACCACACTACTGCACCAGCCTGCACCACACTACTGTCCCAGCCTGCACCACACTACTGCCCCAGCCTGCACCACAGTACTGGCTCCAGCCTGCACCACACTACTGCACAGCTGCACCACACTACTGCCCAGCCTGCACCACACTACTGCACCAGCCTGCACCACACTACTGCACCAGCCTGCACCACTACTGCACCAGCTGCACCCCTACTGCACCAGCCTGCACCACACTACTGCACCAGCCTGCACCACACTACTGCCCCAGCCTGCACCACACTACTGCACCAGCCTGCACCACACTACTGCCCCAGCCTGCACCACACTACTGTCCCAGCCTGCACCACACTACTGCCCCAGCCTGCACACACTACGGCCCCAGCCTGCACCAAACTACTGCCCAGCCTGCACCACACTACTGCACCAGCCTGCACCACACTACTGCACCAGCCTGCACCACACTACTGCACCAGCCTGCACCACACTACTGCACCAGCCTGCACCACACTACTGCCCCAGCCTGCACACACTACGTCCCAGCCTGCACCACACTACTGCCCCAGCCTGCACCACACTACTGCACCAGTCCTGCACCACACTACTGCCCCAGCCTGCACCACACTACTGTCCCAGCCTGCACCACACTACTGCCCCAGCCTGCACCACACTACTGCCCCAGCCTGCACCACACTACTGCACAGCCTGCACCACACTACTGCACCAGCCTGCACCACACTACTGCACCAGCCTGCACCACACTAATGCAACCAGCCTGCACCACACTACTGCCCCAGCCTGCACCACACTACTGCCCAGCCTGCACCACACTACTGCCCCAGCCTGCACCACACTACTGCACCAGCCTGCACCACACTACTGCCCCAGCCTGCACCACACTACTGTCCAGCCTGCACCACACTACTGCCCCAGCCTGCACCACACTACTGCCCCAGCCTGCACCACACTACTGCACCAGCCTGCACCACACTACTGCACCAGCCTGCACCACACTACTGCACCAGCCTGCACCACACTACTGCACCAGCCTGCACCACACTACTGCCCAGCCTGCACCACACTACTGCCCAGCCTGCACCACACTACTGCCCCAGCCTGCACCACACTACTGCACCAGCCTGCACCACACTACTGCCCCAGCCTGCACCACACTACTGTCCCAGCCTGCACCACACTACTGCCCCAGCCTGCACCACACTACTGCCCCAGCCTGCACCACACTACTGCCAGCCTGCACCACACTACTGCCAGCCTGCACCACACTACTGCACCAGCCTGCACCACACTACTGCACCAGCCTGCACCACACTACTGCCCCAGCCTGCACCACACTACTGCCCCAGCCTGCACCACACTACTGCCCCAGCCTGCACCACACTACTGCACCAGCCTGCACCACACTACTGCCCCAGCCTGCACCACACTACTGCCAGCCTGCACCACACTACTGCCCCAGCCTGCACCACACTACTGCCCCAGCCTGCACCACACTACTGCACCAGCCTGCACCACACTACTGCACCAGCCTGCACCACACTACTGCACCAGCCTGCACCACACTACTGCACCAGCCTGCACCACACTACTGCCCAGCCTGCACCACACTACTGCACCAGCCTGCACCACACTACTGCACCAGCCTGCACCACACTACTGCCCCAGCCTGCACCACACTACTGCACCAGCCTGCACCACACTACTGCCCAGCCTGCACCACACTACTGCACCAGCCTGCACCACACTACTGCCCAGCCTGCACCACACTACTGCCCAGCCTGCACCACACTACTGCACCAGCCTGCACCACACTACTGCACCAGCCTGCACCACACTACTGCACCAGCCTGCACCACACTACTGCACCAGCCTGCACCACACTACTGCACCAGCCTCCATGCCACCTGGCTCACAGATGGCTCCACCAGCTCTCCATGCCACCTGGCTCACAGATGGCTCCACCAGCCTCTCCATGCCACCTGGCTCACAGATGGCTCCACCAGCCTCTCCATGCCACCTGGCTCACAGATGGCTCCACCAGCCTCTCCATGCCACCTGGCTCACAGATGGCTCCACCAGCCTCTCCATGCCACCTGGCTCACAGATGGCTCCACCTCCACCTTGTACAATATGTCACCTCTACATAAATAAAAGGTAAACGCTTGTTTGTTAAAATTCGCTAATCCCAAAAAGTTCTTCACAAATTGCTTTCAAATTTTCACACAACGTTTCATTCGCATCCGAGCGGAGTTTTATATACATATTATATACATATTATATACATGTCTCTTCTGTAACGGAGAAAAAACATGTTTTTTTTTGGACAACTGTGTTTTTCATGTGTTGTTCATGTGAAGGAAGTCTTCAAAACCACTTTACCGATTGCTTTGACATTTTTCCACAACGTTGCATTCGAATACCTACTATATACATGCCTCACCTGTGACAGGAAAAAACATGTTTTTTATAAAGAGCGCCATCTGTTGAACGTAAGAGCAACACACGCTGAAATCACCGGAAGTTCATCGCCGATGGCTTTGAAATTTTGACACAACGTTCCATTCAAATACGCGCGTTTGTTTTATATACCTACCATATAGATGTGTTACGGTATTGACACCGTCGCTGGAGTATGGTGTGGCGATTTCAGCGCCATCTATGGGTCTGCACTCCAACTCCTCAGTATTGGGTGCTACGCAGATAACACCATCTGTTGGTGGTGGCAGATAATGCCATCTGTTGGTGGTGGCAGATAACGCCATCTGTTGGTGGTGGCAGATAACGCCATCTGTTGGTGGTGGCAGATAACGCCATCTGTTGGTGGTGGCAGATAACGCCATCTGTTGGTGGTGGCAGATAACGCCATCTGTTGGTGGTGGCAGATAACGCCATCTGTTGGTGGTGGCAGATAACGCCATCTGTTGGTGACAGATAACGCCATCTGTTGGTGGTGGCAGATAATGCCATCTGTTGGTGGTGGCAGATAATGCCATCTGTTGGTGGTGACAGATAACGCCATCTGTTGGTGGTGGCAGATAATGCCATCTGTTGGAGGTGGCAGATAGCGCCATCTGTTGGTGGTGGCAGATAACGCCATCTGTTGGTGGTGGCAGATAGCGCCATCTGTTGGTGGTGGCAGATAACGCCATCTGTTGGAGGTGGCAGATAACGCCATCTGTTGGTGGTGGCAGATAACGCCATCTGTTGGTGGTGGCAGATAACGCCATCTGTTGGTGGTGGCAGATAACGCCATCTGTTGGTGGTGGCAGATAACGCCATCTGTTGGTGGTGGCAGATAACGCCATCTGTTAGTGGTGGCAGATAACGCCATCTGTTAGTGGTGGCAGATAACGCCATCTGTTGGTGGTGGCAGATAACGCCATCTGTTAGTGGTGGCAGATAACGCCATCTGTTAGTGGTGGCAGATAACGCCATCTGTTGGTGGTGGCAGATAACGCCATCTATTGGTGGTGGCAGATAACGCCATCTGTTGGTGGTGGCAGATAACGCCATCTGTTGGTGGTGGCAGATAACGCCATCTGTTAGTGGTGGCAGATAACGCCATCTGTTAGTGGTGGCAGATAACGCCATCTGTTGGTGGTGGCAGATAACGCCATCTGTTGGTGGTGGCAGATAACGCCATCTGTTGGTGGTGGTAGATAACGCCATCTGTTGGTGGTGGCAGATAACGCCATCTGTTGGTGGTGGCAGATAACGCCATCTGTTGGTGGTGGCAGATAACGCCATCTGTTGGTGGTGGCAGATAACGCCATCTGTTAGTGGTGGCAGATAACGCCATCTGTTAGTGGTGGCAGATAACGCCATCTGTTGGTGGTGGCAGATAACGCCATCTGTTAGTGGTGGCAGATAACGCCATCTGTTAGTGGTGGCAGATAACGCCATCTGTTGGTGGTGGCAGATAACGCCATCTATTGGTGGTGGCAGATAACGCCATCTGTTGGTGGTGGCAGATAACGCCATCTGTTGGTGGTGGCAGATAACGCCATCTGTTAGTGGTGGCAGATAACGCCATCTGTTAGTGGTGGCAGATAACGCCATCTGTTGGTGGTGGCAGATAACGCCATCTGTTGGTGGTGGCAGATAACGCCATCTGTTGGTGGTGGTAGATAACGCCATCTGTTGGTGGTGGCAGATAACGCCATCTGTTGGTGGTGGCAGATTACGCCATCTGTTGGTGGTGGCAGATAACGCCATCTGTTGGTGGTGGTAGATAACGCCATCTGTTGGTGGTGGCAGATAACGCCATCTGTTGGTGGTGGCAGATAACGCCATCTGTTGGAGGTGGCAGATAACGCCATCTGTTGGTGGTGGCAGATAACGCCATCTGTTGGAGGTGGCAGATAACGCCATCTGTTGGTGGTGGCAGATAACGCCATCTGTTGGTGGTGGCAGATAACGCCATCTATTGGTGGTGGCAGATAACGCCATCTGTTGGTGGTGGCAGATAACGCCATCTGTTGGTGGTGGCAGATAACGCCATCTGTTGGTGGTGGCAGATAACGCCATCTGTTGGCGGTGGCAGATAACGCCATCTGTTGGCGGTGGCAGATAACGCCATCTGTTGGTGGTGGCAGATAACGCCATCTGTTGGCGGTGGCGGGTATTGGTGAAAGGCTCCCATTTCCTGCCTCAGTTAGAAGAGGAGGTCGATGATGATGACGTCTGGTGGGTGACGTATCATGACCTCTGGTGGGTGGCGTATCATGACCTCTGGTGGGTGACGTATCATGACCTGTGGTGGGTGGCGTATCATGACCTGTGGTGGGTGGCGTATCATGACCTCTGGTGGGTGACGTATCGACATCAACGCCATCTAGGTTGTGGCTACAATTTACAATGTCAGTTCCCCGGTGGAAGGATGTTATCCTAGGGTCACCCAGTATACTGTCTGTCTAGCTAATGACGTTTTATGTTCACAGAGGTGATGTAAGGAGGCGATTGCGTCGAAGAGGGCAGTTCACCTTGGGCAGTCAAGAACTCTTGATTTGGTCCTGTGAGAGGACAAAGTGGCCGCCGTCGGTCATAGCAGTGTGTTAGCTGCTGGTTTATACAGTGTTGGATGGGCCGTCATACCCGGGATTGGTCAGGAAGAGTTACGTGACGACAGTGGTGCGTCTGTTGAGAAGTTCTGCCAGCGAGCTGCTAGAGACTTCTGCCAGGGTGTTAGCTACTCCTGTATGTGATTGTTTTAGACCCCTGTCAGCGTGTGGCTCAAGCCCTCAAGTATTGACACATTGGGACGATACGGTGTGTGTGGACTGGCCCATGTTGAAGTAGAGGTTATAATAGCAAGAACCTGGTTACTGGCCCAAATTGGCCATAACAGGATGTCACACGTGTGACATAAAATCATGCTTTTTTTTTTTTAAACGGCGCCATCTGTTGCACATAATAGCAACACACACGCTATACTAAATATGTTATGATTTCACTTCAGTGTTTCAGATTGCATTGATAAATTGAATTTTCGTAGATTTCGATTTTTTTTCATTTTGATTTAATTATTTTGTGTGACATTGTGTTGGAATTGAGCTGTGTTGTTTACCATAGTTTAGTTTTATTTATTATAGTTTATTTTTTATTTTTCCATTGTTTTTCCATTTCGATTCTTAACTGTTTTCTTATTTCAATGATGGAACATCAGATCATTTGATGTTCCCAATTTTCTGAGGGAACCATCAGATTATTTGGGAATGTATCGGACGAGGGAGTGGGGAATGGTGGGGAGGACGGGAGTGGGAGATGATGGGGAGGACGGGAGTGGGAGATGATGGGGAGGACGGGAGTGGGAGATGATGGGGAGGACGGGAGTGGGAGATGATGGGGAGGACAAGGGGTAATGGGAGGGGGAATTGTAGGGAGGATGTGGGAGATGGGGGAGGACGAGGGGATGGTGAAGTCTGGAATGGTTAGGAGGACGAGGGGATGGTGGGGGAGGACAAAGGGACAGGGAAGGGGAGAATTGTGGGGAGGGTGAGGGGATAGGGGAGTGAGGAATGGTTTTGAGGACGAGGGGACGGGGGAGTGGGGAATGGTAGGGAGGACTGGGCGACAGGGAAAGGTTGCTGAGCCACAGCAACGCGTGGCCAGGTACAGCTAGTAACTAAAAAAAAAAAAAAAAAAAAAAGTGGAGACCATGTGTGGTGATCCCAGAGGCTGAAGTGGTGACCCTCCCAGCGGGGCTGGTGGCCGGCTGCTGGTCAGTATCTCCTGCCTCCCTAGACATGTTAACTGAGGGAGGGAGAGGTGAGGGGGGGGGGGAGAAGACACTATTGACCCACCTGGTGGAAGCTCCGGGGGTGGTGGGTGGAGGGCCATCGTCTC
Organism: Procambarus clarkii; assembly: GCF_040958095.1. Classification (NCBI taxonomy): domain Eukaryota; kingdom Metazoa; phylum Arthropoda; class Malacostraca; order Decapoda; family Cambaridae; genus Procambarus; species Procambarus clarkii. The sequence goes on from NC_091193.1 coordinate 27,046,553, forward strand.
CACCACCGCCATCATCACCAACACTAGTCCTCCCCCTGTGGTGTGCTGGGGCCCACGTCTACACCACCACCTGTGAGAGAACACACATTAGGGCACACACCAGTGTTCAGTTATACACCAGTGCTCAGTTACACACCAGTGCTCAGTCACACACCAGTGCTCAGTTATACACCAGTGTTCAGTCACACGCCAGTGTTCAGTCACACACCAGTGTTCAGTCACACACCAGTGTTCAGTCACACACCAGTGTTCAGTCACACACCAGTGTTCAGTCACACACCAGTGTTCAGTCACACACCAGTGTTCAGTCACACACCAGTGTTCAGTCACACACCAGTGTTCAGTCACACACCAGTGTTCAGTCACACACCAGTGTTCAGTCACACACCAGTGCTCAGTCACACACCAGTGTTCAGTTACACACCAGTGCTCAGTCACACACCTGTGCTCAGTCATACACCACACAGCAATTGTTTAAACTCTGAGCAACGGCATCAGTCGTGGTGGCAGCCGTGGTGGCAGCCGTGGTGGCAGCCATGATGGCAGCCGTGGTGGCAGCCGTGGTGGCAGCCGTGGTGGCAGCCGTGCTGGCAGCCATGATGGCAGCCGTGGTGGCAGCCGTGGTGGCAGCCATGATGGCAGCCATGATGGCAGCCATGGTGGCAGTCGTGGTGGCAGCCATGGTGGCAGCCGTGGTGGCAGCCATGGTGGCAGCCATGGTGGCAGTCGTGGTGGCAGCCATGGTGGCAGTCGTGGTGGCAGCCATGGTGGCAGCCGTGGTGGCAGCCATGGTGGCAGCCATGATGGCAGCCATGGTGGCAGTCGTGGTGGCAGCCATGATGGCAGCCGTGGTGGCAGCCGTGGTGGCAGCCATGATGGCAGCCGTGATGGCAGCCGTGGGTGGTGGAGTCAGCAGCCAATAAAGAGTAACATGGTGTAAACGATGTATTGTGAGGTGATGGGGTGTGAGGGATGGAGGCACCTATTGTGAGGGTCGCAGCCTCTCCTCCCTCACCTCCCCCCCTCCCTCATATCTCACACCCCCGGCCTTATAATCCCGCCACATTATAACTCATACCCGCCTCCTCCTGCCCTCATACACAACAAAATCATAAAAGGACACACAAATGCAGATGGATCCTCTAACAAAGCAGTTGATATGAAGGGGAAAATAAAGGAATAAATGTAAATAACACATAGAGGAAGGCGGCTTAACACTGCCTGTACACAGAGAGACAAAAAACAAGTAGAGAATACAGTGACTAAACAGACTACACCATAGGGGTGAAAATAGGAGAGGCAAGAGTGGCAGAGATCACCCACAACTGTGGTTATATAAGACAGTCTAGCCTGGAGCAGGACACCAGCAGGTATATGAAACACATCAACTTAAAACAAGGGGGACGTGTTCAGTATAAGGCTGGGACAGAACAAGGGGA